>NW_022992094.1:0-245000 GCF_902827175.1 Gymnodraco acuticeps
GTTTAACAACTTTAAATCACTTCCAGTACTGGTATGAAAGTGAATGTACCAATTGTCAGTACAGTGTTTTGTCTGTACTCTTACCTCACTGGAGTTGAGCACGGCATTTTTTTCCCGAGCCTCAGACTTGAGCTGAGCAGATTCGGGCTGGAGCTCCTGGACTTGTTGTGTGATTCCCTCCAACCTTTCCTCGATCTGTCTGTATTTCCCCTCAGTCTCTTCGACCTTATTCTGCATCATGACATAAAAACAGATCAGAGAAATAGGGCGGTAAAAAAGTGAGAGGACAGAAGATTGCTTCGCATGGACAAGTACAAAGTTGCGGTGTTCATGTTTAAACAGAAGCTTTTTAATTGAAATCACTCAAGATCACACAACTAATTCTGCGGTGAATAATACAGAAATATCCTACCTTCCATTCTTCCACCTTCGCATCGTATTTCTCCGTAGAATGTTTGTCTGATTGCAGCTTCTCCTTTAAATGGCTTCAACTCATTCTCCATATCTTGCACCTGCAAAATGAAGTTCACTCCAAAATATTAGCTAGATGAATTACCCTTTACAAAAGAATTGCCTTATATCCCAGAGTCCTGGATACTGAATAAAGGGGGTTGGGAATTCAAAACTGGGAGAAATTATCTCACCAAAACCCAAGCCATTTGATTCTGCAACTCCTCTAGTTTGGTCTCCATTTCATCCAATGATGACAGGTTCTTGAAACGCTCCTTCTTTCTCCAGGTACTTCTGCTTCAAGTCTTTCAAGTACTGTAACAATATAAATGGTAATATATATAATATTGCTGGTCAAATAGAGTAGTAGACCAACCAAACAAAGTTGTACAAAATTATTAACAGTATAGGACTGCTTCATTATAGTTAATTCCTCTCACATGGTCCTTTGAGACATTGTGAATTATTGGTTATAGCTGCATATTATACGAGTCAATCAAACTTTTTCTTACTTGACCATGTTGCTCAACTTTTTCTTCTGTGATACGCTTGGTGGTTTTGATGTGCAGAAAGTCCTCTCTCATCTGGTCCAATTGGGTAGATTTCATGAAAAACTGAAAGAGGAATGAAATAAAAACAAAAGTGGAGAAATCAAGATCACAAAAAACAAAATGATAAAACATTGTTATTTAAAAAATTATTACTTATTAGTGCGAATGCTGTTTGGAAATGTAGCGTTGTACCCACATAGATATATAAACCATGATATACACACGTGTTTATATCATAGGTTTATATATATATCTATGGTTGTACCCTATGGTTGTACCTACACTTCCTACAGCGTAACCTGAGACCAGGGCCGGCCCGTCGCACTGGCGTTATCGATGTTCGCCTAGGGCGCCAGATATGTGGAGGTGCTGCGCTGACAGCTCTGGGAGGAATTTTTTTTTTTTTTTGACCGTTGGTGCTCATCCTAATTTTCAGCCTTGATGTAACAACATTCATAATTAAGTAAATGTAACACCCTTTTCATCCCGGTCACACTTTTCATTTGCCCTGTACGATGGACGCTGTAAGTGATGAAAATGGGGGATGTTGGCTTATCTGGCACCCGCAGCTCACAGCCAAAGTGTGAGTGAGCGTGTGGGAGCGAGGCGAGGAGAGACGGGACCGGTACACGCTGTTGTTATTAGCATCTGGTGCTAGCTTGCTCTAACGGATATTAGAAGAAGATGTTTTCTACAATGATGTGGAGGAGAGTCCTCTCCAGTCAGACTGAGGCTGATAACTACAGCTCAGTGAGGTAAAGGACTCTTGAGTGTTAGATAGTTCACTTTAGTCTAAGTTATCTCAGTGGGTGTTACGTGCCGTAGCGTTTGTGTGGGTGTGTGTCTTTTTCTCTCTCCCTCTGAATCCCCAGGTGCAGCCTGATTGTCCCCAGGTGCTCCCAATCCTCAATCAGGGCCTCCATAAAGGACCTGAGGAAGGCTGCAGTCGCGCTCTCCTTCTCCTCTGGCTGCATGTGTGCATCATGTCTCTGTCTCTGTGTGAGGTCTGTGTTCTTGTGAATTGTTAGATGTTCTCCAGGTTAGCTTTTTGTGTATTGTTTATTTTTAGTTTGCTCTGCAAGTTGGCTGGTGAGCCCTTTTTCTTTTGTCCATTAAAACCTCACTTTGTGGCTTCAGTAGACAGTTTCCTCTCCTTTTTCTCTCGCCTGGTTATTTTGGTGTTTTGTTACTTCCCTTTGTACCCCTAGTTAGGAGGGAACGTAACAGTGGGTCTCAAACATTTTGATCACAATTTATGTAAACACATATTTCCAAGGCACTCCTTTATAATTATTGGGATAAAACAGGTTTGAAATCATTCCAATGTATACTATAGGACAGTAAACCAGACATATCGTTTTAAACTGGAGAGATACAAAAATATGCATAAATATAATAGTAAAATAAGATATGAATGAACAACAAAAATAAAATATGTTACATGTATTTGTTATTGGCTATGGTAGGTTATTGGTTATGTTCACATACTTATTTAATTATTAAAATGTAAACCAATCTTTTTCATATGGGTGTTTAGAGTTCTAGTCCCTAGTAATTCTGCATAAAGTGCACCAGATTGAAGCATTTTAACAAGGGGGGCCAGAGATATGGAAAATCCACCCAAATGGCCCCAGAAGAGGTTTTTTTTTTGCTAAATCTGTCTAAAAAGGTCAAATATCACTTGTTTTGCATCAATCTTGATACAGGGTACTTATTATATGTTGTACTTTGGATTCCTAAAGCTTTTATTCTACTAACCCATCATCCAAGGTTAGTTTTCACTATAAGTACAAAATATTTTTTGGACGGACACTATAATTCACAGTTTTTTACCATGTTCAATCTGAATTAAAATAAAAAACATCTATATTGATACTGACTTTTCTACATCCAACTCACAGGTTTATCATTACTTTGAGAAAAAAGATTATTAATGTAACCCCTTTAGAAGGGCCTGAAACCTGAAAAACAGGCTTGGGGCCTAACAGGTTAAGCTTTTTCTGCATTTGTGGAGCTAAAAGCAGCTACCATTCAGCTAATAACATATTCAGCTTTTTCTGCATTTTCAGCTAAATTCAGCCATACATGTTCACAGTTTACAGCATTCGCACACATTTTCTGCAGGAAATGCATTTTCTAGTTACCTTGTACTTGTCCCCTTCCCCTTTGGAATGTAGGAAGTATTTGCTCATCTCTTGAGTGAGAACAGAAACAGGGTTGTTGACCTTTGAAAGACCCAGTAACATGGTTATCGTACAGGATTTACATTTTGTTGAAGTTCAACATTGCATTGTGTAAGATTTGCATAGCTCCTACCTGTATGTTAAAATTGTCCAGGATAGAGAGCAACTCTTCCTTTTTGGTTGAGACAATTTGACCTGTAAGAGGAAAAATAATCTTTATGAATACCTTATAATATAGACTGAAGCTGCTTACGGTAGTATTTTACTTGGTAATATTGAAACACGTTTCATTTTCCTTTGTTTTTGCACCTTGTTCCTATACATGTTGTTGTAGCAGATCAATGTACAGTAGCAGCAGTATCTTCAAAAAAAAAATACTAATTTTTAGAATGCGTCATCTTTACCAGATTTGCTCCTCAGTTTATAGGTTCTCAACCCCTCGCGTGTTATTCTCAGGTCTACAGTGATAGCTGGGCCGTACACCTCAGATTTGAAGGCGTCCCTTCCTTTGTTTCGCAGGGTGATCGAAACATCAGCCGAACTGAGGAAAGAGAGTAACGGACATTACACCTACGTGAATCAAGTGATGCAACTTTTAATTAAGGGTACTTTTGCATGCGACGTTATGAAAAATGTCATATGTATGACATGAGTAATAGACAAAAGACATTTGATGTGGTATGATATGTGTGGTGCTATAGAGCAAATTCATGGAATATTTGTTTATACTAGAATTTCTGGACGTTGGGGGATGCGGGCGAGAAGAGTAAATGATTTATACCTTTCTCCTTCCTTTACAAATCCTTTGAGGGACAATCCTCTGTTGGTGGCATGTGCATTACCGCCTAGGGTAACTATGAGAGCTGTCAGAACGGCACTCTTTCCACCTGTCACACAAGCAGCAAAACATGTTTTAGACACTTTCAAAAGCAAGAACATAATGGAAAATAAGACACAAGAGAACAGAGTGTGTTGCTTGAGTTGAAATACATGATTTAGGTTCAAGCCATTACAAAGATTTAGGGCAAAGTAGATAATTCATTATATGCATATCATAGGTTTACAGAAATAAGTCTGATTTTCATGAATACAAGAGAGCAGACGGTGTTAAACATATTGTATTATTAATGTACAGAAAGACAAGCTACATCCACCACAAACGATTATATTAAACCGTTTAATATCGATTAGTGTGGAGATGATGCAACTCAATTCACTTGCTCATCATTCATAATCTTGCTAACATATGTCTGGTATGATTGTGAACTACATAAACAAACTTAAAGTATTCCAACTAAATTATAGATGAGTCAAGATAGTCAGCACTTCTTGGCAACTAATAAACAATTCACAACAATGAGCATTTAACTTGTATTTCACTTACTTCCATTGTTGCCAACAACAAAGTTCACATTTGAACCAAAAGTGAATGGGCCGAGGTGAGAGTGGCACATGAAGTTCTTCAGTGTGATGCTCTCCACAATCCCTGCATCACTCGCCACCTCACTCACACCCTGCACCTAAACACAGGGGAGCTGGGCATGTCATTTCCCACTAATACATCTCATGCATAGTCATATACAGTGATGCAAACACAGGTATGGTGAAAAAAGAGAGAACTATTCGAAGCAGAAAAAAAACAGCGTAATAAACCATCTGACAAAGGCCTGTGCTATAATGCTTCAATTAACTGGCTATTCTTTATAATATACTCAGATCAATAGGAGACGGAGATGTTAAGTTATAAATCAAGGGTTTTTATTATTATTTACAGGTAGATATTATACACTTTTGACTTTAAGGGCTTCAGTTTTTCTTCTTCTCCTTCGCTTGCGAAAGTGTTTCTACTGCTTTACTAACTGCTTTGCACAACCGACTGGTGCTGCTGCATGACGTCATGACGTCACCGGTGCTTATCAGGCTCTAGCTCCTCTAGCTCTCGCAGCGGGGTTACAGCGCAGAAGTGCGCTGCATTTGTGCATGACTGATGTGCAACAACATGTGACTCCTCCGTTTGTCGCTTGTTAGCAGACCATTCACGCGATAGCAGAGCAAACAGGTACAGGAGGCGTAGAGCGAGGGATCATTGGTACTTGGTGGCTAATAGCCGCGTTCACACCAAGTACTTTGCCGTACTTAGTGCCGGCACTTATTACCCCAGGGCACTTACAGATCGCGTTCACACCGGAATAAATTCCCTGAGGGAAGATTACGCAAATGAGCTGCTGACGTCACTACGTCTGCTTTGGGTTTACTGGACCGAGCGGCCCACTACTGAGACGGTCTAGCCTACGGAGGGCTTTATGAAGCAGGCACGCAAACGGTTACGTCATGACGCAAACGATGACGCAATGACGCAGCACCAGTCGGACTCTGGGCGGTGTGAAAAGAGCCTCTGCTAAACCGAAGAACCGGTTCTGAACCTGAAAAGCTCTAGCACGGAGCTTGAACCAGAGTTGCGTTGGTGTGAATGAGGTATAACAGAGTATTCCTACACTCTGGTACAAGATCTGAGTAGGCCTACTTATAATTTCACTACAAGATCTGAGTACTTGTACTTTTACTCAAGTACAAGGTCTGAGTACTTATTCCACCTCTAGTAGTGTATTAGTCTGAATTGTAGCCACACAATCACACAGAGCTGCATAAAAATAGACTCACAATGGTAACAAGTGGAAAATAATATTTACTAATGTGTACAATGATTTGTAGGTAATTTTGACTACTCAAGACACCTGACTTATACATCTTCAAAGGAAGACTGTGTTCATTCTACAATTACATGGGATTAAAGCAAAATGTAGTTTTACTTGTATAATACTTCAATTTTATATAAAAGACAGTTTGTTTTCATCTGTTTTCAAATAAACAAAGTATTGGCTTTCAGAATATTAAACTTGTTTCGGCAAATTCAGATGATAAATACAACTTTGAAGCTTGTAACGGCATAATTACAAGCGGAGAACGGAGTAATGTAACGTCACAGCAAGCATAACAACAGCCGGTGTTTCTTGTGAGTGTTTCCCCGGTACACAAACGCAAACATACACAAACACACTCGCGAGCTTCCCCCAGACCAGTAATACAAACGAAAATGTGTCTTCGGGTCAATGTGACTGATTTCGATAGAGCAAGTCACATTTGGTTTAGGCACGAAACCTACTACCAGTAGAAATACATTGCTTTCAAAATCGCTCTGTGTCGAATCAATAGATTATATTTCGTGACTATAACACAAAATGCCGTGAGTGCTTCATCCTCTGAACACCACGATGGTGACTGTAACGCACATAACATATAACGCTCCTCTGAAATGATTGTCCCCTGCAATTATTATTATTATCCCTCAATCGAGTTTGCTATTCAGCTCGCTAACGTTAGCTTAAACAAACGTAACATGCAACGTTAGCCTAATCTAAAATGCTCTACTACGGCGTACCTTTCATGTGGCTCGTCAGCGCAGACTCTCCCATCGTTATTTTTGCAAACTTTGCAGGAGGCTACTCGTGGGCTTGACCCTCGTCTTAGCCATGGCTTGTATTTGTCTTCTGCTAGCCAACGCTCGTTGAAACTGCAACCTCCTGGCATACTGTCATCTATCACTCTCATCAGAATGCCCAGGTCACACGTAACACAAACTCTTGCAGGTCGCGCGCATAGCGCGGGAAGGCCGGAGCAGAGATGTTTTATGTAGAAGCGAAGCAATTCTTTTCTTTTAATCTAAAAAGCTAACTATTCAGTCAGACAGCAATCTATTGTAAAAGTAAAGCATTTACATTTTCAAGCACTTTATCTCAATTTCAAGCACCATTCCCAAAATTCAAGCACTTTCCCAACCTTGAAAACACCACGTCAAATTTCAAGCATTTTCAAGGATTTCAAGCACCCGTACGAACCCTGCCCACCTTTAATCTAAAAAGCGAACTATTCAGTCAGACAGCAATTTATTGTAAAAGTAAAGCATTTACATTTTCAAGCACTTTATCTCAATTTCAAGCACCAGTCCCAAAATGCAAGCACTTTCCCAACCTTGAAAACACCAAGTCAAATTTCAAGCATTTTCAAGGATTTCAAGCACCCGTACGAACCCTGAAATATTCTTCCTCCCATTCTGGGTGGAAGTGGTATGTTTTTAGCTTTTTGCTCGGTCCCGCACTCATTTTGTTGTTTGTCTCTTGTTTGTCTCTTTAACTTAATTTGAGTTTTCCCCGCACTTGACTGATTTTGTATCGCTTTGCATTCTGGGTTAACAGACTGGAAAGCGATAGGTCGCTTTTTCTGTCAATCAAGTAAACTCCTGAATTAAGTGGCAGGGAGGCCAAGAGAGGAGGGATCAAAACCTGTTTTGTTTATTTTAACGGAGCTGGATTTTTTTTATTTTATGGATGACTCGCGATCTACCAGCATTGCCCCCGCGGTCGACGTACTGGGCACCTCTGGATTAGAGCATCCAAATGCTGCACATCCAACCATGGTATGACAACTGATCTATTAAAATAAAATATAAACGAAAGTGCCATAATATTTGTTGTAAAATGATATTCAGTCTTAACATGATCATGCTACCCATGCTAACATGAACACAAGCGTTTCCCTCCAAAAATGTAAAACGTATCTAAGTAATAGGCTACCAAGCTTTCCGTTGTCACCCTGCCTCTCCAAATGCAAAACTGTCAATAAAAAGTATGTCCGTGTGTTTTTTTAAATATATATTTACCATTCAATAACGCAATCGCTGCTGTCTGTCTGTCCCATAGAAGAACATGACAGCGCAGCTATACTACGGACGTGACTGCCCTGGCAGTGACAGCAACATAGCCTGCTTGTGCTACCACACTTTCCCCTCAAAATATCGTTAAATAACGAAACTTGGAAATAGTGCCAATCCATACAAAGTGTAACCACATCATGTAAATATGAAAGCAATCACCCACACAGCAATCAAAATAACAACATTGGTTTAATCTATGACTATTTTGACCATGTTCGTGCTGTTTTTGCCATAGAGAAGCATTGCCACGGAAGTGCGTTTGGAACTATCCCGGCATACATAAACCACGTGACTGGCTGGCGGCGACATCAAAGAGTGTCGTAACTCTTAGTATCTCTAGGGCTCTGCCCTAGATCCCCTAGTCGTGCTCGCGGATGGATACAAAAATATAATTTTGGCGGCCGTTAATAGACTATACGTGGGCGGCCCGCCCAAGTAAAGTCTATGTTTTGAAGTGAGAAGTTGACTGCAAGTCGCCCCCTATGGAGTCAGATTTGGGTCAATATTCTAGCGCGTAAAACAAGCTAATCACGAGCGGAAAATGTGCTTTTACACGCGCATAAAATGACCGTCGCGCGCAGACTAAACCCCCACGAGACAACCCTCTTGCTTGCTCGCGGGAGTGTCAGCTTCGCGGAGTCTGTCTACGCGTGTGAAAAGTTTCTGGCACTTTGTGGCGGAGCCACTGGACTTTGATTGACATCTGCAAGGAAGCCCGGAGTTGCCAGGTTTGATAAATGCCTGAACTACCAAGAGCCGAGGAGTGACAGCTGCAAGATCAGTTGGACGAGATTGAATGGTAAAGTTGTCAATAAAAAAACTATTATATTCGTAAAGTGTACAGGGCTGTCAGTCGATTAAAATATTTAATCACATGATTGTCCATAGTTAATCGCAAATTAATCGCAAATTTTTGATCTGTTCTAAATGTACCTTAGAGGAATATTTTTCAAGTTTTTAATACTCTTATCAACATATGAGTGGACAAATATGCTTTATGCTAATGTTTATTATCATTTGAACAATGACAAATATTCTCATGAATATTAAACACAACAACCTCTGAACATTACAAATATTCGCCTCAATTCAACCTGGAACCTCTCTCATACAATAATACAATACGTGTGTGTGTGTGTGTCAAGGCATATGCTCAAACGGGAGCTGCCTGGACGCTGCAATCATGTTGCGCACTATCCGTGCTGAGTGTGCTGACTTTTCGTACAATGTCCCACTGTCTGGCTGCCTGCATAAAGTCAAGTGCTCGGCGCAGTTGTGGCGAAATGTCGCTCCTCTGTTTTCATTTAAACAGCTCCTTATATCCGTTAGCGCAGCTAGCTAGCACCAGATGCTAACAACAACAATGCACGTAAGGTCTCTCTCTCGCTCGGGCCACACATACACACTAGGGGTTTCACCAACTAATCGACTAGTCGACTACCTTTACCACTAGTCGGCGCTGTAGGCCCTAGTCGACTAGTCGTGAACAAAATGGAGGTGAACGAGGTGCTGCAAAATGCTCCCAAAAACGTCCGACATTCATATGTATGGCAGTACTTCAAAGAAGACGTAACCAACTCCACAGTTAAGTGTCAGTTGTGTACATCTGTACTAAAGTACAACAAAAATACTTCTGCTATGCGCAACCATCTAAAAATGAAACACCCGCTGACGACAGCTAGCACTAGCAGTAATGCTAGCAGCACCAGTGAGCAACGGACCGCCGTCAGCACAGGACAGAGACAGACGAGCATTATTGATTTTTCCAAGCGCCCCGTTACGGACAAAAGAAGACCGCAGATAACAGACTTGCTTATCAACTTTGTCGTCAAGGATGTTCGACCACTTTCTGCCCTTTCCGGAGAAGGCTTCAGGGACATTATGAAGTTTTTCGAGCCAGGCTATAAGATCCCGTCACATGCTACACTTTGGAGCAACATCATGCTACATTACAACACTGGGAAAGCGAGGATTGCCAATGAGATGAAAGATAAAAGTGTCTCACTAACCACTGATCTGTGGACATCTTGCACCATGGATCCATACATCACCATAACTGCCCACTACATCACAGACACCTGGGAGTTAAAATCCAGAGTGCTGCGAACCACTATCATGCCAGAGAGACACACCGCTGTGAATATAGCCCAGAGGCTCAAAGAAACAATTGAGGAGTGGGACTTAGTTGTGTTTTGCACTATTCATGACAATGCAAGCAGCATGAACCTGGCAATGGAGCTCTGCGAGCAGTTTCCCCACCACCTTGGATGCGCCGGACACACCATTCAACTCGCAATAAGAGCAGGGTTGCACTTACCAGAAATCGCCAAGACCACAGATGCTGCCAGGCGTGTTGTCAGTCATTTTCGTCACTCCTCAGTAGCAGTTTGTGCTTTGAAGAAACGTCAAGAACAGCTTGGAGTAAAAGTACACAAACTCCAAAACGACCCGCTGGAATTCAACGTTCACTATGCTCGAGCGACTGTATGAGCAGAGACTCCCGGTGCAGGCCGTCCTTGCGGATGAGACAGTGACAAAAGTTGGCATCCGAAGATCCCTCGCCATGAGAGAGTGCCAGTGGGAACTGGTGGAACAGCTGATCCCGGTGCTCAGGCCTCTAGCAAAGGCGACAACTATCATGTGCGGAGAAAATCACGTCGGGCTGTCCTTCATCTACCCCGTGCTACTGAACATGGCTAACAACACGCTAAGTGCAAATGAGTCCGATCTGGCGGCTATTCGTTCCTTCAAGAATACCGTGAGGAAAGAGCTCATAACCCGCTTCAAGCTGTTGTCTCGCCTGCTGGCAGAATCCATCCCGATCACGGCATGCATGCTAGATCCACGATTTAAGCATCTGAAGTTCCTTCCAGACGATGTCAGAGAGGAAGCCCAGGCGCGCCTGACTCAATTAGTGCGTGAAGACGGAGAGGTGGAACAGCCGGGAGCTACAGGTAAATAGAGTTGAACTAGCGATAATTGTTTCACAAAAAAGTCCTACTTAAACCGGCCAAATTGTAAAACAATGTGTTTATCATTAATGTGGTTCATATTTGCTGTAGGTGAAGAGGAGATCGCAGACAACGTTGGAGTGGAGCTGGCGGAAGCAAGTTGCAAAAAGGCGAGACTGGAGAGTGACTTTGAACAGCTGTTTGGAGCTCATTTCGAGAGCAGCAGCAAGAGAAAACGGGTCAACGGTGATGCAGATACTGATGATGAGCTACGGGAATACTGCCAGCGGACACCGCATATCCCCACTATGGATAACCCACTGGAGTGGTGGGCAGGAAACGCGCACCGATTCCGCCGTTTAGCCAAGCTTACAAGGAGCTACCTGGCTATTCCAGCCACGAGCACCCCGAGTTTGAGGGTTTTTTCCCTGGCAGGCAACACTGTCACCCGACAGCGGTCAAGCCTCCTTCCCTCACACGTCGATGCGTTGGTGTTCCTCAACGCAAACCAGAAAGGTGGACGTTATCGTGGAGGACAGCGAATAATGTGTTGCGCAATGCGCTGTTGCGCACTGGATTTACGTGGCATTTAAGTTTGCGAGTTTTTTGCTGTACATTTTGGTGAGTCCAGTTACCGTTTCTTATTGACTAAGTCACTGTTTGTTATTTACTCAGCCATGTAACACAAATTTAAAATAAAATACAGTTGAACACCTCTCTTTGTGTGTCTTTATTATGACGTAACGACTAGTCGATTGCTATTTTGAAAAATGTGTCGACTAGTAAATATTGGTAGTTGTGAAACCCCTAATACACACACCCTCCCGGTCCTCCCAATAGCCAGTCGGTGCCTGCCGGTGAGCGTGGAAGTGTGGTCTGCCACAAGCGGGCGGCAGGAGCGGGGCTGTCAGCATCAGCGGGGCTGTCAGCATCAGCTTGTAGATGGTATTTTAAACTCGATGCGCTCTGAAACTACGGGGCGGCCGAGGAAAAAAAAATACACATGCGTTAATCGCAGTAAAATAATTAGTGGCGGTAATTTTTTTTATTAACGCGTTAACTTGACAGCCCTAATATATAATATATATATATATAAATATATATATATATATATAAGGGATGCACGATATTGTTTTTTTAAAAACCGATATCGATAACTTCCTGCTTCTCAAGACCGATAATAACAATTTTTTTACGCCACTAATTTTTTTAACGCGATTAACGCATGTGTATTTTTTTTCCTTGGCCGCCCCGTAGTTTCAGAGCGCATCGAGTTTAAAATACCATCTACAAGCTGATGCTGACAGCCCTGCTCCTGCCGCCCGCTTGTGGCAGACCACACTTCCACGCTCACCGGCAGGCACCGACTGGCCACCGGGAGGGTGTGTGTATGTGTGGCCCGAGCAAGAGAGAGACCTTACGTGCATTGTTGTTGTTAGCATCTGGTGCTAGCTAGCTGCGCTAACGGATATAAGGAGCTGTTTAAATGAAAACAGAGGAGCGACATTTCGCCACAACTGCGCCGAGCACTTGACTTGCAGGAAGCCAGACAGTGGGACATTGTACGAAAAGTCAGCACACTCAGCACGGATAGTGTGCAACATGATTGCAGCGTCCAGGCAGCTCCGGTTCGAGCATATGCCTTGAGTTGCACATAGCTCCAACGCCCATACCACCGACGACATGTTTGTTTACTGTCCTGGCTTCACGGCCGCACACCATTTACGTCACAGTCAGGCATGAGTTAGGGAGCGCTGGATTTGTGAAGAACTCCCCTCTTCCTAAACCACTAATACCACAGTACTGGCAAAACGGGAGGAGCCGAGTGAAAAACAAGCGCCCCTCATCCCAATCCACCCACACCGCAGTATTTTTTTCTTTTACCCAAAAAATATATTGTATATTATCGGGGCTATTAATACTGTAATGGGGTTTATCGGGATGACGTCATAATTCCTAATATCGGACCGATAATTATCGTGCATCACTAATATATATATATTAGGGCCGGGACTTTAACGCGTTAATTAAGATTAATTAATTACACAAAAATTAACGCGTTAAAAAAATTAACGCATTTTAATCGCACTTATTTTTGCACCGCGGAACGTTTCTCACTGGATGAGTTTCAGGCGTACCGATTATACTGGAGCACCAACTAACGTTCATGACTTCAGACAACAACAAACCACAGTGAACAACAGTGGGAAATGTTGTTTTAAAAAACGGACGGATGGAAGCGTCGATAAGAGCACGGTTGTGTGCAAATTATGCAAAAAGGAATTCGCATATCACCGCAGCACATCAAGCCTCAAGTATCACCTCAATGCAAAACATATAGCAGCTAGCGTGGAAGCTAGCGTGGACGTTAGCCTCTTTTATCGCGTTCACACCAAAAAGAGCTGGTACTAAAATTAGTTCATGAGAACCTTTTTACCCCCACGAAAGTCCCTGCTAGAGAGCAGAGAGCTGCTAGAGAGCAGGGACTTTCGTACGGCTCTCTTGTGAGAAAAGAGCTATATTTCTGATTGGCTGGGCGGATTGCAAACCACGCCCCGTAAAACTCCCAAAAAGTTTGGTGAAGCCGCCATTTTATTATCCTCGCATTAGCATTATTAGCATTAGCATTAGCCCAGCGCAGAAACGCAGAGAGACTAACTTATGGCAACACAAAATAAAACATGGGAGCGGTGGAGATGAGGAGGTGTCGGCGTTCTGGCGATTTACTCGGAAGGCTTCATTAGAAGCTGCTGGGACTCCCAGCAGCTTCTAATGAAGCCTTCCCCAACTCCGGGGACCTCCGGCCGGGGACTTTGGGCGGCAGTATACGCCGTGAAGTGGTTTGCGGCCTGCCAGTAAACCCAAAGCAGAAGAAGAAGAAGTGACGTCAGCGGCTTCATTTGTTCTCATGAACTAAGTTCTCATGAACCTTTGTGGGAAAAGTACTGTGGTGGGAATGCGCCTAATGGTATACTAAAATCCATGTGAAAAAAATTGCTTCTCACTGTTCTCAGGTCAAATATTTATATGCGATTAAAAATGCGATTAATTTCGATTAATTAATTACAAAGCCTCTAATTAATTAGATTAATTTTTTTAATCGAGTCCCGGCCCTAATATATATATATTAGGGCCGGGACTTTAACGCGTTAATTAAGATTAATTAATTACACAAAAATTAACGCGTTAAAAAAATTAACGCATTTTAATCGCACTTATTTTTGCACCGCGGAACGTTTCTCGCTGGATGAGTTTCAGGCGTACCGATTATACTGGAGCACCAACTAACGTTCATGACTTCAGATAACAACAAACCACAGTGAACAACAGTGGGATATGTTGTTTTAAAAAACGGACGGATGGAAGCGTCGATAAGAGCACGGTTGTGTGCAAATTATGCAAAAAGGAATTCGCATATCACCGCAGCACATCAAGCCTCAAGTATCACCTCAATGCAAAACATATAGCAGCTAGCGTGGAAGCTAGCGTGGACGTTAGCCTCTTTTATCGCGTTCACACCAAAAAGAGCCGGTACTAAAATTAGTTCATGAGAACCTTTTTACCCCCACGAAAGTCCCTGCTAGAGATCAGAGAGCTGCTAGAGAGCAGGGACTTTCGTACGGCTCTCTTGTGAGAAAAGAGCTATATTTCTGATTGGCTGCGCGGATTGCAAACCACGCCCCATAAAACTCCCAAAAAGTTTTGTGAATTTTATTATCCTCGCATTAGCATTATTAGCATTAGCCCAGCGCAGAAACGCAGAGAGACTAACTTATGGCAACACAAAATAAAACATGGGAGCGGTGGAGATGAGGAGGTGTCGGCGTTCTGGCGATTTACTCGGAAGGCTGCTGGGACTCCCAGCAGCCTTCTACTGAAGCCAGTCCCCAACTCCGGGGACTTTGGGCGGCAGTATACGCCGTGAAGTGGTTTGCGGCCTGCCAGTAAACCCAAAGCAGAAGAAGAAGAAGTGACGTCAGCGGCTTCATTTGCCTAATCCTCCCCCAAATTCAAAGAGTTCTCATGAACTAAGTTCTCATGAACCTTTGTGGGAAAAGTACTGCGGTGTGAATGCGCCTAATGGTATACTAAAATCCATGTGAAAAAAATTGCTTCTCACTGTTCTCAGGTCAAATATTTATATGTGATTAAAAATGCGATTAATTTCGATTAATTAATTACAAAGCCTCTAATTAATTAGATTAATTTTTTTAATCGAGTCCCGGCCCTAATATATATCTTAATGAATTTTATATAAAACAATATATTTTTGAGTGGGCTGTATCTGTCGAAAGCTGCTGTCTGCTGTATGCACCTCCCTTACGAAATGAACTATAAATGAATTATAGTATTACTATAAGAGTTGTATAGTGTCCTTTAGTAAGTTTGTATTTTTCACCAGCTATTGTATTACTATAATTTGTTATGTAGTGCCATTTTATTAGCTATAGTAGCCCTATAATATTTCAATAGTAATACTATGTATCTAGATCTTTGTAGTATTCCTATATTATTTTAAATAGTATAACTATAGTATAATATATAGTGTTTCTGTAGTTGTTTTTTGAACACACTATAGAACACTCCTATAGTAATAGTATGATGTTGTCATAATGAATGCATATTATTACTAGTGTTTGTAAAAGTATTGCACTCCTAGAATTAATGTGTAATTTTTTTTATATCAAATAAATTTATATATATATATATATATATATATATATAGCTGTGTAGCTGTACACTTTACGAATATAAATTACGAATATAATAGTTTTTTATGGACAACTTTACCATTCAGTCTCGTCCAACTGATCTTGCAGATGTCACTCCTCGGCTCTTGGTAGTTCAGGCATTTATCAAACCTGGCAACTCCGGGCTTCCTGGCAGCTGTCAATCAAAGTCTTGTGGCTCCGCCCCAAAGTGTCAGAAACTTTTCACGTGCGTACTCCGCAAGCAAGTGAGGCTGACACTCCCGCGAGCTAGCAAGAGGGCTGTCTCTCTCGCGAGCGAGCGAGCGCATAGCCGCTCGCCGGGGTTTAATCTGCGTGCGGGGGTCATTTCATGAGCGTGTAAAAGCACATTTTCCACTCGTGAGTAGCTTGTTTTGCGCGCTAGAATATTGACCCAAATCTGACTCCATAGCCCCCCCAAAAAACGAAAACTCTTCGGTTCTCCACGAATTATACAAGTCACCCAAATCAGCGTTAAAAACGCGGGAGGCTAATTTGCATCACTGCATATATCTACTCTGTAAGTTCCTTCTCGATTTCTAAACTTCTCAGGGTGTCATTTAAGACAAACAGTTAACGGAAACCAGAAAAATATATTATGTCATGTCAGTGATGGTACAAACCTGTCTATTCTGTGGATGATCTTCCTGGTCACTGTCACTCTCATCTTCCATGTCTTTCTCCTCCGCATTGACCTGCTTTGGAGGCTCCTCAATTGCTGAGCCGCTTTTCCTCTTGGGCATCTTGGACAGCTAGTTTACATTCGGGGAGAAACTGAAACTGAAAGCAAGCAAACAATATACTTTACTAGCATCGTCGAGCTAATGCTTGAATTTGAACAGCTACTCTTACATTACATTACATTGCATTTAGCTGACGCTTTTATCCAAAGCAACTTACAATAAGTGCGTTCGACCAACAAAATACAAACTTGAAGAAAACAGAATCATATAAGTACATCAGGTTTCATAGAGCAAAAACATTTCAAGTGCTACTCCACTAGCTTTAGATAAGCCAGTCCTTTATTAGTATATAAGTGCTTTGTTAATAGTTCTATTGCTCGAAGTGGAGTCGACAGAGATGAGTTTTCAGTCTGCGCCGGAAGGTGTGTAAGCTATCTGCTGTCCTGATGTCAATGGGGAGCTCATTCCACCATTTTGGAGCCAGGATTGCAAACCCACGTGTTTTTGCTGATGGGAACTTGGGTCTCTTCTGCTATTAAAACGCTAACCTGCATTTCGCAAACCTTCAGTAATAATTGATGTGGTTTAACCTTTAGATATACAGTCTATGGGTTTAACAGGTTAAACGACAACAATGACAGCACGTTAGTAACGTTGTTTGGTTACAGCAATAATTAGCAACGTTACAAAGCTAGCTTAGCTGGCTAACTCAGGTTACTTGTTAACATAACAACTATTAAGCCAGACAGCAGCTGGGAATGTTGAGGTTGTTATAGTGAATTAGAACGACTGGTAACTGTGAATAATTACCTAATTTGCTGCTGCAGCCGCACACACAACTCCAACACAGTTTGGAGAAGACCCCTCGTGTCGAATTCGCGCTTTTTATATGCGGTAAAGTCTCGCGTTGAAAAACGAGATCAAACGGTCTAATAATAATACATTTTATTTGTGGATCAGAAAGGGGTCTGGCGTGGATCATTCAGATACACCTTAACTGTAAAACCCGATTAGTTCGGAGTACTCAAAACTTTTGTGGAAACTGATTACCACCAAAGTTTTAAGTAAACTAACTTAAAACTATAGAGTAAATGATTGATCAAAAATGATAAGTTACTTAAACTTAAATTATTATTTTTGTATTGTACTGTACTTATAAACATTGTTTGACACATTTTAAATGTTGAATTTCTCCATAATTAATTAGTTTGATGCAAAAGTACTTAATTGCATGAATATTGAAATCAACACATATATTTCTAGACAACTCATTGGCCAATATTTTCTTATTTATTTATTTAAGTACAAAATACTCAAAGAACTTCAACAACTTCTGTAGACTTTAGTTTTTTTAAATTTATTCAGTCTTAAATTGTTCATCCAATCAAAACATGAATTCTAAAACATGCAATTTCTTACTGCAACACTTTTTTTTATTAAAAAGACCATCAAACTGTAAGTTACATTTCAAAATAAAAGAATTAGAAATTTAAATACATTTTTCAAAAGGTACTTATTGTTCACAAAAAAGTAAAATTAATTCAAATTAGTTATATTTTCTTTTTGTAAAAAGAAACATTTCAAGGAGTTTTGCAAGCCGTTTGAGTATTTATTCCATATCCTTGATATCAGACGGCAGCTGCCTACACTAGTTGGCTCTTTGATTTCACTTGTTAGATATATGGTCACACTAGTTTGGCACTCTGCTTTACTAGTTGAATACACAATTATACTAGTCACTCTTTTTCAGCAACTAGTGGCACTTTTGTCCGACTAGTTACCACATAAGCCTTACTAGTGATGCCAGGAGCAGCACTAGCAGCACCAAAGTCCCAACTTGTCAATTCAATTCAATTCAAAACCTTTATTTATCCAGGTAAAATCCCATTGAGATCAATGATCTCTTTTTCAAGGGAGACCTGCAGCAGTAGGTTCCACAAGAAGACATAAACAACAGAACAACAAAAGGACATCATACAGCAAAATGTACAGGGATTACAATTTACATATTTAACCACAAGTACAGGTACCAACAGCATCTGATTTTGTAGCATCCAACCGAGCTTTAAAAACATGTAGTGGTACTAGCTTGGTAATTTTCCATTCTTTTTGCAGACTGTTCCATGTTAGTGGAGCTGCACATCTAAAAGCTTTCTTCCCTAAGACAGTCCTAGCACTTGGCACATTTAATAAAACCACAGCATGCGATCTCAGGCAATAAGTACTTTCAATTCGCAGAGAGATCAGGGAGCAGATATAAGATGGTAGTTTATCCAACATGGCTTTGTAAATGAAAAAGTACCAGTGACTGAGCCTCCGTACAGTAAGTGATGGCATAACCGCCTTGGTATACAGGGTACAGTGATGCGTAAGTGGTTTACAATTTGTCAAAAATCTCAGTGCACTGTGATACGCAGCATCTAACTTGCTCAGGTAATTGGCAGGTGCATTCATATATAACAAATCACCATAATCCAGCACAGGTAAAAAGGTCACAGTGACTAGCCTTTTCCTGGCCTCAAGCGAGAAACAGGACTTATTTCTGTAAAAGAAACCTAGCCTAACCCTCAGCTTTTTAAGCAGGTTATTGACATGAAGTTTAAAAGTGAGACAGTCATCAAGCCAGATACCCAAGTATTTGTAACAGGTAACCACTTCAAGTTGTATTTCTTGCGTAGTTACAATATCCAAAGCAGTCTCTGGTGTATTTTTAGCTTTAGCTTTAGAAAAGAGCATTACCTTGGTTTTATCCACATTTAAAAGAAGCTTAAGCTCAGAGAGCTGAGCCTGAATAATGTTAAAAACAGCCTGTAATTTAACAACAGCCTCGTTAATCGAGGGACCTGCACAGTACATAACGGTATCGTCCGCATAAAAATGTAAGGTTGCTCCTTCGACATTTTCACCTAAACTATTAATATAGATAGAGAATAATAGCGGACCTAAAACTGAACCTTGTGGTACACCATTAGTGATGTTTAACCACTCAGAAGACAGCCCATCAAACTGAACACATTGGGATCTTTCAGAGAGGTAGTTTACAAACCATCCTACTGCATGGCTGGACATGCCTATACTGACCAGCCTTTGCTTCAAAATGCAATGATAGACAGTATCAAAAGCTTTGGATAGGTCAACAAATAGAGCTGCACAACTCTGCTTATTATCTAAAATACTCGTAATATCATTTACCACTTTCATTGTGGCAGTGATGGTGCTATGTTGCTTTCTGAAGCCTGACTGATGTTTAGACAGGATGTCATTGTTACATAAAAACTCCTTTACCTGTTCACTCACTAAGCGTTCAAGAACCTTGGCCAGAACTGACAACTTAGAGATGGGTCTATAATTGTTTAATAAGGTGGCCTCCCCTCCTTTTAGTAGTGGCAGGACATAAGCTGACTTCCATACTTTTGGGATTTTGTTCGTGCTGAGGGAGAGGTTAAAAAGAGTAGTAAGAGGTGGAGCAATAAAATCTGCAGCTATCTTTAAAAAGAAAGGTTCTACGTTGTCCGGACCAGCCGGCTTTTTAGGATCTAGCTTGGTTAAGACTTCACGAACAACATCAACAGTAAAAGGAGTAAAACTGAAGGGGTTTTCCAGACCACATTGTTCTGAGTCACCGACTGTGGTGTTCACAGAAGCAGAATTAGAAACAGAATGAAACAGAGAGCCACAGGACACAAAATGCTCATTAAAACAATTTAGTATGGTGGTCCTATCCGATATAGTGCCAGATACTGTGGTAAGGCACGGAGGTAGCTCATTACGGATATCACCGGTGGATATCGATTTTATGGCTTTCCAGAATTTTCTAGGGTTGTTCAGGTTCTTTGTGGTAACTGACAGATAATACTTAGATTTAGCAATTTTGACATGTGAAGTGAAGCTATTTCTTGTCAGAACTTGTCAGAGTGTTTGCAGTGCAGTTAACTTTTAGTGTCACTAGTACGGTCAGAGGGTCACTAGTTCATCACAAAAGCTTACAAGTTGGGACTTTGGTGCTGCTCCTGGCGTCACCAGTAAGGCTTATGTAGTAACTAGTGAGACATATGCCAAATATGTCCATATATACTGTTGTTTATTCATGCAAAATGCCCCGTTTCTGACTGGCTGGTCCCGATATCTGTATCGCACGGCAGTAGAGCGGGGAGCCCGGAGTGCTCTGTTTCAGGGCACTCTGTATTTCGTATTGTGTTTTTTACCATTAAAATCAGATTATTGTTATAACTTTTATGCCGGTGTTTTGAACTTCTTTTATTAATCTGACCAGGCTCATCTGACGGACGGCGCGGAGCAGAAGTGGGCTTTAAGCCACCACTACTGTGTTTGCTTCTACAACACTATTGTCTCCTGAGCTCTGAACAGGAAAAGGCCGACCGGTACTTCCTTCCTCCTTGGCTGAACTTATCAAAACTGATACACATAAAGCAATCCAAACTGTCACCTATATATTAAATGTGATTTTAGTGTAAAAGCAGTTACTATCTTGACTTAAATTCAGATGAATCTTGTTAGAGATTTAAAGGGAAAACTGACCCGCTTTTCAAATCTCCGCGCGTCCCTATCAAGCTGGTTATAATACAGGAAGGAATCCATAGCTACCAAGTAACCGTTAACTTTAATGGTAATACGACAATGCAATACAATCATTACAATACAACATAATATATTACAATTATATTGTAATGGTTAAGGAGTATGCCGGCTCACTCCTGCCCTGGTTCGCGTGCTGCGGAGATCCTTTCGCTCGGGGCAGCATGTGAAGAGAGACCGAACGCCAGGGATCCACCGGAGATATACCAGAGTAAGAAGGAGGGGTTAGGGGTTAGGTCAGCTGGTCATCTTTTCAGGTCATCTCATTGGGAGACGCAACGCTGGCCAGCAGGAAACCAAACAGGCTCACTTTCCAACAAAAGGTCTCAAGGCCTGCATACCTACACCTCCCCCACAGAGCAATAAAACCCTGTTTACTCCAACCAGCCCAGAATGTTTATAGCCATTTTTAGTCCTTACATTTATGAAAGGACAAAACAGAGAAATCAATATAAAACACAAACACAGGTATTGTTTGAACAGTATTCACTTAACTGCTACTATTGATAACCACCAGAGAAACCCAAGGGACCTCTCTTAATATCACAAACACTGTAGCTAGATCTAAGTTGAATGCAAATCAAGACATGCTCTCACCTTCCCCCATCTTCCTTTGTCCTCAAAAACACATGTCAACAGGCCCCAAATCCAGCTCACAGTTTTACTCAAATTATTCCCATTTTAAGCTTATCCATAGTTTGCTAATATGAATACATACAAATATTACACTACAATCTTCAGTTACTGTAGAACAGATCAATACAAATCTTCAAATAAGACATGCATTGTATTACGTAATGTATCCTAAACATGGACAACATGTTACATAGTAAATTAACTTAAAGAATATCCTACTTTTTTATTGTAGTGTCAATGTGACAGTACCCTCTAGTCCAGTGTTTCTCAAACTTTTTCATACCAAGGACCACTTAACCAATAAAAAAACACTCGCGGACCACCTAACTCCACAAATATCCAAAAACACATCGTTCTTCTATAGCAGATTACAAATCACCTGAAAATGGTACAAACAAGTGGCAACATGTGTGATGAAGGTGTTGCGCTGGGCTATATGATACAATTGAAAGTGAAACTTAAGCTCGCTCTATTGCGGAAATATTCGCGTGAGAGTGCGGAAAACTTAAATTGATTTATTTATTTCAAATGTGAAATTTTACCAATATACTCACGGACCACTAGGGGGCGCTCACGGACCATCAGTGGTCCGCGGACCACACTTTGAGAAGCACTGCTCTAGTCAAAGATGTTGATCTTTTATACGATTAAAAAAGGAAATGGATTATATTTTGTTTATTTAAACAAACATATTTTTTTATTCCAATTAATCTGTTAAATCATTTGGATTGAGGCTGATTTTGCCCGAGTGTTCACATTTGCCTTGGATAAACATATAGTTTTAACAAATCCACTATTTAGAGGTACTAGATTTATTTTTAAAGTATCGCAAGAATCAGACAAGATACAAATAAGTTAACTGTAACTTTCTATCTTATCAGATTTTTAATTACGCTTTGCCAAATCTTTCCAACAAAGCAGAACAAGACGCACACACACCCATCAGCAGGCGGTTTTTTCAGTACAACAGGACATTAACAGAACACCAACCTTCCTGACTTTTTTGTACATTTCTTTCTTCCTTCCTTTTCTTCTTCTCTTCTTTTGCCTCGTCTTGCTCCTCCTCATCTACCAGCGGCTCATACGTCTCTGGCAGAAATGCAAAATGAACTCCTCGATGGCTCTTCTCATTTTGTCTGTTGTCACCCACTGTTCGGCTGTCGTTGTGTCCAGAGTGATCCGGGCTCTCCTGGTGATCCACATGTTGCTGATATTTTGCTGCTTGTACATTGAGAGTGTCACCTGAGGCTGTATTTCTATCAAACAACCTCAACGGAACAGATTTGGCCTTCATGTTGTCCGCTTATCGCCGTGCTCAGGGATGTCATAAAAAGTACCACTTGCCTCAGGAGGTCAGGTATGTTGTCAGCAGATGTTATGTGCATGAGTGGAAGTGCATTCCAACGGACCGCCTTGTGTGGAGGATTTGGCACAGAGCTCTTAAAGGTGCAAAGCATTCCTCCTCACAAGACTGACCCCAAAAGCGTTTCACGTTTTAAAGCAGATTCAAATCACACTGACTTTTATCCAGAGAATGGGCTGAAGAGGAGAGCAGGATTATGTGTGTACTGTGAGATGAACTTGAATTATGACTTCCAGTTAGCGAGACAAGTACAGAAATTGTCCTGACATATGCATAAAAAACACCAACACTGTATTTTTCCCAACTCGTTTGTTTTAATTTACATAAAACAACATCATTAACTTAGAAATGTGCCAGTTATAACAACAAATATTTTGGCAAGGTATAAACAAAATTCCCATCCTTCCCCCTCTATATAACAGAACTTAACATTATATACCCGGTTCAGTGTAACAAAACATTTAATATAGCTTAGTATTAGAACTACTACTCGTCGTCGCCGTCTTGACTACTTTGTTCATTTATGCCACGATCTGGGTCTTTGAGACGGAGGATGCGGATATTTTTGCTCTGTGGAAGAGAGCTGAAACAAAAAAAAACAAACATGACAATGTGACTTGGAGACAAAGTGTCTGGTGCTCTTTCCCAGAGAAACTAGGCAGCATATTGAAATCACATGACCTTTACTCCTGAACAGATTTACTTAATCAAAGCTCATTTATTAAGAATATATCAACAGTAACCAAGTCAATAAATCATATTTGAGTGGTCCTACTGCTTTGATATACAAATATATAAACTAGGGCTGTCAAGTTAACGCGTTAATAACGCAAACAAAAATTAACGCCACTAATTATTTTAACGCGATTAACGCATGTGCATTTTTTGTCCTCGGCCACCCCGTAGTTTCAGAGCGCATCGAGTTTAAAATACCATCTACAAGCTGATGCTGACAGCCCCGCTCCTGCCGCCCGCTTGCTGCAGACCACACTTCCACACTCCCTGACTGGCCATCGGGAGGACCGGGAGAGACCTTACGCGTATTGTTGTTGTTAGCATCTGGTGCTAGCTAGCTGCGCTAACGGATATAAGGAGCTGTTTCAATGAAAACAGAGGAGTGACATTTCGCCGACAACTGCGCCGAGCACTTGACTTTATGCAGGTAACCAGACAGTGGGACATTGTACGAAAAATCAGCACACTCAGCTCGGATAGTGCGCGCAACATGATTGCAGCGTCCAGGCAGCTCCCGTTCGAGCATATGCCTTGAGTTGCAAATAGCTCCAACGATCCAGCGCGCGCGCACACACACACACACACACACACACACACACACACACACACACACACACACACACACACACACACACACACACACACACACACACACACACACACACACACACACACACACACACACACACACACACACACACACACACACACACACACACACACACACACACACACACACACACACACACACACACACACACACACACACACACACACACACAGTATTATTGTATGAGAGGTTCCAGGTTGAATTGAGGCGAATATTTGTAATGTTCAGAGGTTGTTGTTTAATATTCATGAGAATTGTTGTCATTGTTCAAATGATAATAAACATTTGCATAAAGCATATTTGTCCCCTCGTATGTTGATAAGAGTATTACAAATATTCCTCTAAGGTACATTTAGAACAGATAAAAAATGTGCGATTAATTTGCGATTAACTATGGACAATCATGCAATTAATCGCGATTAAATATTTTAATCGACTGACAGCCCTAATATAAACATGTAATCAGTGAATACCTTATGCTCTGTGGTGTGAGGAAGATGAACTGTCTGTAGCGCTGACCGGAAGCCACCTTTAGCATCATGTCCATTGAGATCCTCCTGTTCACCATGTCCTAAAGAAAACCAAGACTCATGTTATCTTTTGATAAATAAGGCTATAGAGACCATTTCATGTAATGCCAAGACCTTGCATAGGAACTTTCTCCAAACTCCTTCCTAAAATAGTAATTCCATGCTATTTTTAAGATGCCATTTAGGCACGGTGCAACCTTATCTAGACAAACTTGCAATATCAACAAAATAGGTTTTGTATTACCATGAAAACATCAAACTCGTCAAGACAGCGGAAAGGCGCCTCTGTGATGGCCCAAAGGGAGACCACAAAGCACACGGTGGAGAAGGAGCGCTCGCCTCCGGACAGAGAGCGCATGTCACTCAACTCCACACTGCTTCCCTGGCCTGGCTGCACCTACAGAGGGAAGAAGCCAAACAAAAACATTTGATCTAAGCCAAACTTTTTTCACCGAGGGCCACATACAGAAAGATATTCGAAGGGCTGGGCCACTCACTAGAGGTGAGGTTTATTGCCTCATAAGTGAAGTTATAAGTTAGCTAAATCAATCAAATGTAAGTCAATTGTGCTTGGTACAGCAGCCTACATCACAACTCTCCAGAGGGTTTCATTTATTATTACATTATTACATTACATTTAGCTGACGCTTTTATCCAAAGCGACTTACAATAAGTGCGTTCGACCAACAAGATACAAACTTGAAGAAACAGAATCATATAAGTACATCAGGTTTCATAGAGCTAAAACATTTCAAGTGCTACTCAACTGGCTTTGGATAAGCCAGTCCTATTAGTATATAAGTGCTTTGTTAGCAATTATTTGTTAGTAATTATATCGCTCGAAGTGGAGTCGAAAGAGATGAGTTTTCAGTCTCCCCCGGAAGATGTGTAAGCTATCTGCTGTCCTGATTTCAATGGGGAGCTCATTCCACCATTTTGGAGCCAGGATAGCAAACCCAGGTGCTGATGGGAACTTGGGTCCCCCTCACAGTGAGGGTGCAGCGAGCTGTTTGGCTGATGCAGAGCGGAGTGCACGTGCTGGGGTGTATGGTTTAACCATGTCCTGGATGTAGGAAGGGCCAGATCCATTCGCAGCATGGTATGCAAGTACCATTGTCTTGAAATGGATTCTAGCAGTTACTGGAAGCCAGTGAAGGGAGCGGAGGAGCGGCGTGGTGTGGGAAAATTTAGGAAGGTTGAAGACCAAACGAGCCGCTGCATTCTGGATGAGCTGCAGAGGTCGGATGGCACATGCAGGTAGACCAGCCAGGAGGGAGTTGCAGTAGTCTAGGCGTGAGATGACGAGAGCCTGGACCAGAACCTGCGTCGCTTTCTGGATTTATTTTGTTAGTAGCTCATTCCTTAAAACAGGAGCCTCAGATTGCTTATCATAAGAGGAAATAGGAAGGGTATATTTCAAAGTTGTTATGTAAATAAGTTATTGGGCTTTTTTCTTATCAACTTAGAATATATTTTCAACTTTAATTGACTGAAAGTGGGCTTATTAACACATGAAAACTACTGTGTAATATATGTTTACAGATATATTTAAGAAGTTCAAGACAAGCTCAAGTTTCATTAGTGGGCCATATTCCATTATACTTTTTTAATTAGCTGATGGCCCCCGGGCCGTAGTTTGGACACCACTTTTTACATCACGTGGTTTAAAAACTGTAGCATGTAGTAATGTCTCATGTTTTAGACAATCAAAGAAAAAGATGAAAGTGGTCTCATTTAGACTTTAGCCATGCTGCTATATTGTTTAGTTGCTCTGGTGTGAACTGAGTGATGAACTTACTGAGATAGAGAGGGTTTCACTCTTGTGATTAAAGGTCATACTTCCAGTGTAGCCTCTCTGGGCCAGTGTGCTGTCAAAGTAATATTTACAGCGGGCCGAGAGGAACCTAGAGGACGCAGAGAAAAACGTGAGCAAATGGACAAAGAAGGAAAGATGACAGCATGATAATAAATCTAGGAACCAAGAAACAGTGAGGGTGAAGAGAAACATGAAATAAATGTATTCGCTTTTAAGTTAAGCGTACAATAATTTTTCCTGGACACAATTTGTCTCCAACTGACCTCCTGAGCTCAGAGTACACCTGGAGTCTCTGGTTCATGACACCATCGAGACATTGGATGAAGCCATTTAGGTTTTTCATTTGCATTGCCATGTTCTTGTAGTTCTGCAGAGCCTCATGATACTGCCTAGTGATTGGAGAGAAAGACAAGCGGAAGAAAGCAACAGAGATTGAATTTATTTGATTTAATGCAAGACAAGACAACAGCCGGTCGTGTTAAAGTAATAAAGTGGCATGACACTACATCATTGCATTTTAATGATCAGGGTGTTCTTCACATACCTCACTACCTCGTCACGGTTCCCCTGCTGCCTCTGCTGGGTGCTGATCTTCACTTTGAGACGGCTGATCTCGTTGTCCAGACTCCTGGCTGTCCTTCGTACCTCCACTCGCTCCGGACAGATTTCGGTGGCTTTGGCCACAGACGTCTGAAATCACAGGGTGAACAACAAAAAAGGCTTCTGAGATTCAATGCAGAAGATACTAGAAGGAACTAAATCTAAGATTCAGAATGCATAGTTATTCAACATTGCATTAAAAAACAAAGTGTGAAACAGATTTTAAATTAAAAAGTATTTGATTTTGTCTGAAAATTGCAAATGCTTTCCACAGTTAAGCCAAGTGTGCTTAAGATGGAGTAATATTTAGCTGATCTAATTCCTGGACCCACTCTATAATGTCTACTGAAAACCGACAAAAAAAACATGATTTAAAAAAAAATCTTATTTAAATGTCTGCCTCTGTCTCAAGTTGCTCTTTGTGTCTCAGTTTAGTGTACCTGTAGTTCCTGCTCCTTGCTCTCTAGGTTGCCTTCGAGCGCCTGTATGCTGCGGAGATGTGCAGTGCGTTTCTCGTCGTAGTGTTTCTTGTGATGCTTGCACTTGCCCACGTCCTGATCGGTCTTACTCAGCTCGTCCTGTAAAGGGACCAAAGGAAGAGCACAGAAAGAATAACGCATGAGATTCACCCAGTACACGAGGATGGTGTTACGATAAAACCTCATTTGAATTGGATACTTTTTACTTAATACAAACGTTTCACAAGTTTGACATGATTTGGGCATTCCACAAGTTAAGGTTGAAGGATTCCAATCACTTGTTTATCTTTGTCACCTGATCTTGGTCTTAAGTATTCAGTGGCGTTATTATATGTACAAAAGTGGTGGGGCACAAGAAACTTAGATGTCTATATATAAGCTTCTGCAGTGAGGTTCATGGCTGGTGAGGCACTGGCACTGACTCTTCAGGTTTACAAATATTATATTTTGACCTAAATCAAAATATAATATTATTTTCAAAAGCTTTTTTTGTCTGATGCTTCAATTCATTTTAAACAGACAGTTCAACAGAAGGATACCCAAAAAATGTAATTTTATCATTTAAATATTGAATTGTTCTCTCTCAGTAAGATCCCATTTTCAATAAAATTGCAGTCTTACCTTGACTTGAAGCTGAAGTCCATTTGCCTATCCCTCTGGACAAAAATCTCTATTACTTTTTTGTAAAAGTCCTCCTTATGTTCTTGTAGTTTCAAAAGTCTATCATAAATCTAATCTAATCAATAGATTTATGATTAGAAAATTAGAAAAGTAGGGTAGACATGTGGATATTATCTGGCTGAACAAAACGTGCATTTATCTAACAGCTACGTTTCCCACAGACCTTATTTGGAGCTATTTTCTAAAATCCTATGGAGAAATCTCATTGCTTTTTTGTCGAGGGAAGCCATGCACAGCTTACTTCCGGGTTTTAGGACGCCTCACTGCAGCTCTCTCGTCTCCTCTTCACACACCACACTTTTCGCGGCACACGTACTTACAGCCAATCAGCTCTGAATTATGTGAGATGACGTATGGTGGGGATGGCAGCTCTATGCCCCTATGGTCATTATTTTTTTGCCACACACATTAAATAGGAAAATATTCTGAGCATGCGCAGTGTAGTTGTTACAGTCACCGTTCACTTAGACAGAGAGAGGGAGGGGCAGGATCGGGTTTTGTCCCACATGGCTCTAAACAGCTCAATAGGCACACACTGTAGACACTAATTAGAAGAACACAGACTAAAACAGCAATGTACAGACGAATCAGATGATTAAACATGATCTTAAAATATATTTTATATATTTTTTAATTTATTTTTTGCATTTTGTTGTAATCATTATTTGTAATACTTGCTGCTGACACTAGGTGGGGCTGTGCCCCTAATGACCAGTCGCCACTGTAAGTATTACCTTGACATGCTCTGCATCCTCTGCGGCCGTGAAGATCTGCTCTTTGTGCTGCTTGTACTTCTGCTCTGCCTTCTCATAGGCCGCCTTGCAATCAGCCATCTGAGCCTGTGCCTCGTCGCACTCTGCATACTTCGACGAGATCTTAGATACGATCTCTTGAAGCTCTTCTTCCTGTGAAAGTGTGCCAAAAGTGATGACCGAATTATGACTTGAATACCCATTCAAAGTCATAATTCCATATGTTTATCAACTGAGATGAGTACGACGTAAGCTAATCGGATTATTGTACTGCATTGTGTCGTCTGTACAAACCAGGGGATTGAGGTCCTCTGACTGAGGCTCTTCCACATTCTGTAGCTCCGACAGCTCCAGTTTGATCTTTGCGGCCTTGTTCTGAAGAAAATACAGATTCATTCAAACATTGGGATTGCTACTGATTTGATTTAGAATTGTGTTGTTATTATTTATATACACACACGCACAAATACTTACTTTGATAGTCCTCTCCTCCACTTGGGCCCTTCTCAGCAGCCCATCGTTCTGTTTGACGTCGTCATCCAACTTCCCCATCTGCTGCTGGAAACGTGTTGCCTGAGCTTCCTGGTTCTCCAACTCCTTCTGCAAGTGCCTGAGAGAGAAGAGAGGATCCAAGAGACAAAAACGGTGTTAAGGCAGAAGTTAAAAACAACTACTCATAGTGTATATCACAATGATTGTAGATAAAAAAATCCATCATCTACTTTGGCTTTCTAAATACAACAAGCCCCATGGGACCAAATATATCTACAGCTGGACTCATCAGGTACATTCTGTCTCACTGCATCCACACACACACCTGATCTCCTCCTCTACATCTCCAGAGAGGTAGTTGGCTCTAGTCTGCTCAGCAGAGTAACTGCGGTTATTGAAGACCTGATCTCCGTCCTTTGAAAAGGCCTGGGAACAGTTCCGAGGAGGGGCGCCGCCCTGCATCACTCGCCGAGCGTCTGTTTGATTCTACACAACCACACACAAAATGTTGTTCATTAGCCAGAAATGCTGCATATGTACTCGGGTTATAGGGGTAATGATCTAGGATCAACTACTAAGCACACACGTCTTAAATAGCTTAAAATAACATCATGGTATGTTGTATTACATCATAAAGAAACATTATCAAAACGTTCTTTGTAGATCGTTCATATCAGCGTCAAGTACATGGCTAAATACTGAATAATCTTAGGTTATTGGGACTTTCTAATGGTTCCACTGGGAATGTGGTCACCTTAATGAGCAGGATGCTCTCTATGCCCCGTTGATCAATCAGACAGTTGGCAACGACAGGGTCCTCAATTTCTAGAGAGTGAAGCACGGACGGGAACTCGGGGTGATTCACGGCCCTGACACAAAGACAAAACAAACCACTGTTAATTAAAAAGTGATACTTCATGTTAATTAACACACATCCAATCAGTTTCTCTTTGCGTTTAATAATGTCATTCTATTTCCGCAAACATTGCTAGATACAGTGCACTGCCTTCCTGTCTGTAGCTCTGGTGTAGACCGGTTGTGTTTGTTAGGAATATGTGTATTACAGGAGAACGTTGTGACTACTAGGGCTGTGCAATTAATCGTATTTTAATCGCGATTACGGCTTGCGACGATTATGAAAACAGTATAATACGATTATTTTGCTGGGTGCGCTTTCGCCCCTCCCTAAAAGCCCACTTGGCCACGTGGGAGTGACATGTGTTGTGAGTGTTCAGCGCGAGCGAAGATGTCAGAACAAGAGCAGCAACTCGTTAAAAAGAAGGGTAAAACTATTTCCACTATTCGGAAGTACTTTGGCTTTCAGGAGTCCGACGTGGAGCAAAACAAAGTACAGTGCAGGATTTGTTACCAGGTTGTGTTGGCACCACACGCTAACACAACCAATCTCTTTAATCATCTGAAATACAACCACAAAGTGCAATACGACCGGGCAATAATACAACAAAAAGCAGACCAAAAAGCAGATGCCCACTCGACTTCATCCACCACATCATCACAGTCATCGATTCAGGACGCATTTTACAGAGCAACGGCCTACGCGACGAGCTCGCAGAGACAGAGATATTACAGGTGCCATTACATTTCACATCGCTAAAGATATGTGCCCAGTTAGCACTGTTAGCAACCAGGGCTTTAAGCAACTTGTCAACACGTTGGACAAGCGTTACGCGATGCTGTCTCGGTATTATTTCAGCAGGTCTGCGCTGCCTGCGCTATATGACAAATGCCGTGGGGAAGTTGAGAGAGATGTGGCTTCAGCTGGCTACTTTGCCACCACAACGGACCTATGGTCTAGCCCAGGGGTGCCCAACCAGTCGATCGCGAGATGTGTCTAAAAATAGAACAACAATATTCTGTTTTATCGTTAATGTCCTGTAACATAATCTTCCTGTGCCAGAATAATGCACTTGAACGCATCAAAGCTTTGTGATTGGCCGGCGTCACCCCATGTGTCGGGGCGTGGCTGGTGGGCAGTGGACTATTTCGCTGACGTTGTCCTTGTCAACAGGAGTGACAGTCCGCACACACACAAGACCGCAATTATGGCAGAAGCCAAAAAGCCCAAAATATATAATTTTCACTCCGAGTGGGAGGATGATTATTTTTTGTATCTATTCCAATTCAAAGTCCATCTGTCTCATCTGCAATGCGAGTGTGGCTTTATTGAAGAAGGGTAATTTAGGAGCAGCATTTCAAAACAGTGCACAAACGCTACGAGACGGAATTCCCTCCTAATTCTGCCCTACGCTCCCAAAAGGGGAGGGGCCTGAAAGGACAGCTAAATGCACAGCAGTCCATTTTCACCAGGCCCAACAACAAGAGCAAGGCTGCTACCATAGCATCTTATCGTGTCAGTCACGTTCTAGCGAAACACATGAAGTCTTTCAAAGACGGCGAAGTTGTGAAAGAAGCTTTCCTGGAGGCTGCGACGCGCTTTTTGGGGACAGTAAAAATAACAGTAGCATTTCAACAGGTATTTGATATAATAAAAACTCAAGTTAGATACCGTTATTAATCAGATGTAAGTTTTAGTTTGTTTGAACTTATTCATTATAATTATTGTACACAATGGTATAAGAATGCAATAGGGGTGTAACGGTACACGTACCGAAATTATTCGGTACGGCCCCTCGGTTCGGTACACGTGTGTACCGAAGTGTACCGAACGAATATAACGTTAAACATAAGAAATTGAGAACGTGAACAACTTTTTGGAAGTAATCTCAGGTGCTGCGTCGCAGCATTCAGAGTAATTTGCTCACATTGGGTTCAACGCATCATAGAGCGAGCAAGTCATTTAATTGGACGATCATTCAAAGTAGCAGTGATAAAACCGCTTCTTAAAAAGCACAACCTCGATCCAGAGGTTTTAGCCAATTATAGACCTATTTCCAATCTTCCGTTCCTCTCAAAAATTCTTGAGAAAGCGGTCGCAAAACAGTTGTGTGATTACTTAAAAAACAATGATTTATTTGAAGCTTTTCAGTCTGGCTTTAGAACACATCATAGCACAGAGACAGCTCTGGTTAAAGTCACAAATGACATTCTAATAGCCTCTGACAAGGGACGTGTCTCTATTCTTGTTTTGCTCGATCTCAGTGCTGCATTTGATACTATCGACCATGATATCTTATTGCAAAGACTAGAGCACTTAGTTGGCATACAGGGAACTGCTTTAGGCTGGTTTAGGTCCTATCTATCTGAACGCTCTCAGTTTGTACGTGTCAATGATGAATCTTCCACGCAAACCAAAGTTAGCCATGGAGTGCCACAGGGCTCAGTGCTCGGACCTATTTTGTTCACATTATATATGCTTCCGTTAGGCAATATTATAAGGAATCATTCTGTAAACTTTCATTGTTATGCGGATGATACTCAACTATATTTATCAATCAAGCCTGATGAAATTAATCATCTAAATAAAATTCAAGACTGCCTTAAGGACTTAAAAACGTGGATGACCTTAAACTTTTTGATGTTAAACACGACCAAAACTGAAGTTATTGTACTTGGCCCGAAGAATCTACGAAACAAATTATCTAAGGATATACTAACTATGGATGGCATTAATTTGGCCTCCAGTGAGACTGTAAGGAATCTTGGTGTTATATTTGATCAGGATTTATCCTTTAACGCCCACATCAAATCAATTTCAAGGACCGCCTACTTCCATCTATGTAACATTGCAAAAATCAGGCATATCTTGCCTCAAAACGATGCAGAGAAACTAGTCCATGCATTTGTTACTTCAAGGCTGGATTATTGTAACTCTTTATTATCAGGGTGTACCAAGAAGTCAGTCAAGTCGCTTCAGCTGATTCAAAATGCTGCGGCTCGTGTACTAACCAGAGTTAGGAAAAGGGACCACATTACTCCTGTTCTGGCTGCCTTACACTGGCTCCCTATAGAACACAGGATAGAATTTAAAATTCTTCTTCTCGCCTACAAAGCCCTTAATGGGCAGGCGCCATCTTACCTTAAAGAACTCATTATACCCTACTGTCCTACTAGGGCATTGCGTTCCAAGAATGCAGGGTTGTTGGTTGTTCCTAGAGTCTCTAAAAGTACAATGGGAGCCAGAGCCTTTTCTTATCAAGCTCCACATTTGTGGAATCAGCTTCAAGTTTGTGTTCGGGCGGCAGACACCCTATCCGTTTTTAAGAGTGTGCTTAAGACCTTCCTTTTTGATAAAGCTTATAGTTAGGGCTGATTAGATTCAGCCCCTAGTTTTGCTGATATAGGCTTAGTTTGTCGGGGGACATCTTACTTCTTCCTTCTCTCTGTCTATACCTGTGTACTCTCATGTTCCGATTAACCCAGCTTCCCCAAATGTCTTTCTTTTTGGTGTCTATATACGCCGGGATCCGGAGTCATGGATGATCCTGCGCTCCTCTGTCCTGGATCGCGAGCCCTGGATCTTGAGTCGTGGTTGTGGTCCTGGATCATAGGTCCTGGATGGATATCCTCGTGGATTCATCTTCCTATTATACACACATGCATTTCCAAACATTTGGACTACCTATGTTGCAAATGTATTATCTTTTCAATTTACACACGGCATCTATTGCACGTCTGTCCGTCCTGGGAGAGGGATCCCTCCTCTGTTGCTCTCCCTGAGGTTTCTCCCATTTTTCCCTTTAAACTGTGGGTTTTCTTCGGAAGTTTTTCCTTGTACGATGTGAGGGTCTAAGGACAGAGGGTGTCGTATTGTCATACTGATATTTTGTACAAACTGTAAAGTCCACTGAGACAAATGTAACATTTGTGATATTGGGCTATATAAATAAACATTGATTGATTGATTGATTGATTGACGAGAGGCATACTATGAGAGCTGGTCACAGGGATGCGTTCAAATTTAGTCAGTAATTTGAGGAACTGTCGAAATGGCGAACGCAAATAAAGTTGAGCTCAAAAATCCTCCAGCATCATTGAAGTCTCCGGTTTGAGAACATTTTAGTTTCGCAGTTACGTACAAGGATGACGGACAAAGACAGGTGGACCGAACCAAAGCTGTTTGTCGGCATTTTTCAACTAAAATTGGTTACGCGGCTGGCAATACATCAAACTTGCACACTCATTTGAAAAGGTATCACCGGAACGTGAATATCACCAGTACCAAAAGAAAAAAGACTGAAGTGCAAACCCAACTCCCACTAGCATTTAAGCCTCCACCACTCGCAAAAACTTCAGACCGAGCCAAAGCTATTACAAACGCCAAATATCATATATTATGTTGCCATGTTAGCAAAGCGCTACCTGGCTGTATCGGCTACCTCTGTCCCTAGCGAGAGGGTGTTCTCCACAGCAGGAGACATTGTTAGTGCCAGCAGATCTGCCCTTTCGGCAAGCAATGTGGACAAGTTCATCTTTCTTTAAACAACATGAATACAATGACAAGCAAGCAAGTCATTATGTCAAACTGGCTGCTTAGGTACTAGTATAGTACAGTTCAAATACAGATTATTTCAGCTAATCGAAATGCTGCACCTTAATGTTTATTTTTTATTTATTTGAGTGAATATTCACAGTTTAATAATAATTAAAAACCCCAAACTAATAGTTTATGTTTTGTGAATAGCCTACTAGTACAGTAAAGTTCAAATACAGATTATTTCAGCTCATCGAAATGCCGCACCTTAATGTTTATTTTATTTTGTATTTATTTGAGTGAATACATTATTCACAGTTTAATAATAAAAACAAATTTTTTTCTGCTGTACCGAAAACGTACCGAACAGAACCGTGACCTAAAAACCGAGGTACGTACCGAACAGAAATGTTTGTGAACCGTTACACCCCTAGAATGCAAACATTAAGATCTGTTCTGTTTAAATTGATTATAGTCTATTATCAATTCAGGTTAAGAAACTAGTGTTGCTTGCATCCTATTTTTAAAAAGGCATTTATTTGTATACTCTAATAAAATGCAACAAAAAAAGGGTTTGATTCTATTAATTTTGTCTTTTTTATTGCACTTTGGCAGCAGATTCCCGTGTAGCTTCAGATCTGAGTTGTCTTATTAGTAAGCCTAATTTATACTTTTATAGCAACACTATTTTTATATAATGGCAAAGAAAGGGTTCAGAGTCTTTTCTTTTTTTCCTGTGTCATATGTGGCAGCACTGCCACAAGTTCCTCTTCAGAGGGTCTTCAGTACATATGGCAATATTGTCACCTGCCTGCGCTCATCTCTGAAACCAGACCATGTAAACAGGCTGGTGTTTCTTGCAAAAAATCTTTAAGCATTTGCCATGGTGGCCAAAACCTTTTTATTTGGTCTTAAATTGTAGTTCAACATTTATTTACTTCTGGACCATGACGGTTGGCCAGCCTTCAACGTTTAACTGAGTGGAATATGTTGAATATGTTTTACCAACATGTTGGCTATATGTTAAGGAGTTTTCAGTAGGTTGTGACAGTGCACTGCAACATATTTGATTTAATTCATTTTGGTCCAATTTATTTTTATTTATCATAAGAATAATATGTTTAGTATGGTTTTGGAAGAGCGCTTCAACATATTTGTTGATCTTGTTTATTGGTAAAATATTATTTGTTTTAAAGTTCAATAAATGGTCAATGAATAATCGTCAAAATAATCGTGATATCAATTATTGACCCAAATAATCGTGATTATGATTTTTGCCATAATCGCACAGCCCTAGTGACTACCTTTAGTTCAAGCTGACTAACGCTCTATTCTCTGTGTAGGAGGATCCTCATTGTATGGTTTTCTTGGTGTTTAATGTATGTTTTGGTATATAACCTCACCGTGATCTTGTGTCATGGACACGTGGGAGGAAATGGCTAGTGATGATGGCAGGTCTACGGGCATTTGGGCAAACTTTGGACATGAGGCCTTGCAGCACCTTCTCGTCGTCGTGGTTATCACATGTGAAGGCCTGCAGCTGGCCTTTCAGACACACTTCCACAGCCAGAGCCAGCTCCGGGTCTTTCAGGCGGATAAGGTGACCTGGAGAAGGACATTTGAAAAGAGAAGCAAAGTCAGAATGGTCCACCTGGTGGGTATATCACTGAGAAATGAAACAGTCCTGGAACATCTATGCCCATTAACAACCGAGACCAAAGTCTTACCCAGAGGTCCTCTGGGTTTTTGCCTGAACTGTCCCTTTCTGCCAGCCTCATCGATGGCGGTCAAGAGTGCGGGCATGTGCTCTCCAAAACGCCGCAGGCGATTGGAGCGACTGCTCTCCATGTTCTGCAGGTTCCTTCTGTTGGCGTCAATGGACTTCTGAAACACATCTTGCTCTCTCCTGGAGACAAAAGGAGGTCATTATGTTAGGCTGTTACCACTTCACAAATGTTACTCCAGGGCCAGAAGGAGCTAATATTTTTATTATCATTATTTATCAGAAGCATTGACAGAACCGAAGGGCTAATGGATGGATTCACATAATAGTATGATTTGCAAAAGATATCCTATTCCAAAATGTATATACATTTACTCCAGCTTTAAAATCAACTGACAGACCAGTGCCAGGGGCTTATTTAGCTACCACTGGAAACAACACAACTGTACTGACATAATGTAGTGTTTGTTCCCCTACTTCATTTTCCCTTGCTCCTCCGTGGCGCGGCTACATGCGTGCCGATACTGGTCAATCTGCTGTTCGAGCGTGGAGGTCTGGTGGTTCATGTTTTCCAGCTCGGCCTTTAGCTGCTCCACACGCTCCATTCTGTCCTGGCTCTCTGCTCCTGATTTCTGAGTAATGCTGGAGGGATAAGAAGAAGGAAAAAAAGATGACCATGATATTTTAAGGAGCAAAGAAAAACCCATGTTTTGACTTGAACGCAGCACAGAAGATCCTTTTACAAGATGAGGTCATACCTCAGCTTGAGAACATTTATTCTTGAGGACAGCTGAGCTTTGTCCTTTTCCAGGTCCCTCAAGTGAGCCCTGCACCTGTGAACAGTGACCTAGCACAATCACAGAATCCAGAAGTAGAAACACGGGTCAGTTTACAAGTCACGATGATAATACTCAACTTTTGATGGTGGTAGACATCTTCACAATGTTTTAAGTTGAGTCCATCTGGACCACATTACACAAATAAAACATGTCAGTACTGGAATTGTAAGCTGTTGATTAAAATGGCGGGCTTTGCCGTAGTAATTTATCGATAAACCGTTCCCCTACTTTCTTGTTCACAACTACCTGATTTGCTGGGGAACGACCGTTGCTGCTATGGATATATATTTCAGCACTGTTTAACAACTTTAAATCACTTCCAGTACTGGTATGAAAGTGAATGTACCAATTGTCAGTACAGTGTTTTGTCTGTACTCTTACCTCACTGGAGTTCAACACGGCATTTTTTCCCCGAGCCTCAGACTTGAGCTGAGCAGATTCGGGCTGGAGCTCCTGGACTTGTTGTGTGATTCCCTCCAACCTTTCCTCGATCTGTCTGTATTTCCCCTCAGCCTCTTCGACCTTATTCTGCATCATGACATAAAAACAGATCAGAGAAATAGGGCGGTAAAAAAGTGAGAGGACAGAAGATTGCTTCGCATGGACAAGTACAAAGTTGCGGTGTTCATGTTTAAACAGAAGCTTTTTAATTGAAATCACTCAAGATCACACAACTAATTCTGCGGTGAATAATACAGAAATATCCTACCTTCCATTCTTCCACCTTCGCATCGTATTTCTCCGTAGAATGTTTGTCTGATTGCAGCTTCTCCTTTAATGGCTTCAACTCATTCTCCATATCTTGCACCTGCAAAATGAAGTCACTCCAAAATATTAGCTAGATGAATTACCCTTTCAAAAATAATTGCTTATATCCCAGAGTCCTGGGATACTGAATAAAGGGGGTTGGGAATTCAAAACTGGGAGAAATGATCTCACCAAAACCCAAGCCATTTGATTCTGCAACTCCTCTAGTTTGGTCTCCATTTCATCCAATGATGACAGGTTCTTGAAACGCTCCTCTTTCTCCAGGTACTTCTGCTTCAAGTCTTTCAAGTACTGTAACAATATAAATGGTAATATATATATATATATTGCTGGTCAAATAGAGTAGTAGACCAACCAAACAAAGTTGTACAAATGATTAACAGTATAGGACTGCTTCATTATAGTTAATTCCTCTCACATGGTCCTTTGAGACATTGTGAATTATTGGTTATAGCTGCATATTATACGAGTCAATCAAACTTTTTCTTACTTGACCATGTTGCTCAACTTTTTCTTCTGTGATACGCTTGGTGGTTTTGATGTGCACAAAGTCCTCTCTCATCTGGTCCAATTGGGTAGATTTCATGAAAAACTGAAAGAGGAATGAAATAAAAACAAAAGTGGAGAAATCAAGATCACAAAAACATTATTTACGTTATTTAAAAAATTATTACTTATTAGTGCGAATGCTGTTTGGAAATGTAGCGTTGTACCCACATAGATATATAAACCATGATATACACACGTGTTTATATCATAGGTTTATATATATCTATGGTTGTACCCTATGGTTGTACCTACACTTCCTACAGCGTAACCTGAGACCAGGGCCGGCCCGTCGCACTGGCGTTATCGATGTTCGCCTAGGGCGCCAGATATGTGGAGGCGCTGCGCTGACAGCTCTGGGAGGAAATTATTATTTTTTTTGACCGTTGGTGCTCATCCTAATTTTCAGCCTTGATGTAACAACATTCATAATTAAGTAAATGTAACACCCTTTTCATCCCGGTTACACTTTTCATTTGCGCTGTACGATGGACGCTGTAAGTGATGAAAATGGGGGATGTTGGCTTATCTGGCACCCGCAGCTCACAGCCAAAGTGTGAGTGAGCGTGGGAGCGAGCGAGGGAGAGAGGGACCGGTACGCGCTGTTGTTATTAGCATCTGGTGCTAGCTGCTCTAACGGATATTAGAAGAAGATGTTTCTACAATGATGTGGAGGGAGAGTCCTCTCCAGTCGGACTGAGGCTGATAACTACAGCTCAGTGAGGTAAAGGACTCTTGAGTGTTTAGATAGTTCACTTTAGTCTAAGTTATCTCAGTGGGTGTTACGTGCCGTAGCGTTTGTGTGTCTTTTTCTCTCTCCCTCTGATTCCCCAGGTGCAGCCTGATTGTCCCCAGGTGCTCCCAATCCTCAATCAGGGCCTCCATAAAGGACCTGAGGAAGGCTGCAGTCGCGCTCTCCTTCTCCTCTGGCTGCATGTGTGCATCATGTCTCTGTCTCTGTGTGAGGCCTGTGTTCTTGTGAATTGTTAGATGTTCTCCAGGTTACCTTTTTGTGTATTGTTTATTTTTAGTTTGCTCTGCAAGTTGGCTGGTGAGCCCTTTTTCTTTTGTCCATTAAAACCTCACTTTGTGGCTTCAGTAGACAGTTTCCTCTCCTTTTTCTCTCGCCTGGTTATTTTGGTGTTTTATTACTTCCCTTTGTACCCCTAGTTAGGAGGGAACGTAACAGTGGGTCTCAAACGTTTTGATCACAATTTATGTAAACACATATTTCCAAGGCACTCCTTTATAATTATTGGGATAAAACAGGTTTGAAATCATTCCAATGTATACTATAGGACAGTAAACCAGACATATCGTTTTAAACTGGAGATACAAAAATATGCATAAATATAATAGTAAAATAAGATATGAATGAACAACAAAAATAAAATATGTTACATGTATTTGTTATTGGCTATGCTAGGTTATTGGTTATGTTCACATACTTATTTAATTATTAAAATGTAAACCAATCTTTTTCATATGGGTGTTTAGAGTTGTACCCCCTAGATCTAGTCCCTAGTAATTCTGCATAAAGTGCACCAGATTGAAGCATTTTAACAAGGGGGGCCAGAGATATGGAAAATCCACCCAAATGGCCCCAGAAGAGGTTTTTTTTTGCTAAATCTGTCTAAAAAGGTCAAATATCACTTGTTTTGCATCAATCTTGATACAGGGTACTTATTATATGTTGTACTTTGGATTCCTAAAGCTTTTAGTCTACTAACCCATCATCCAAGGTTAGTTTTAACTATAAGTACAAAATATTTTTTGGACGGACACTATAATTTACAGTTTTTTACCATGTTCAATCTGAATTAAAATAAAAAACATCTATATTGATTCTGACTTTTCTACATCCAACTCACAGGTTTATCATTACTTTGAGAAAAAAGATTATTAATTTAACCCCTTTAGAAGGGCCTGAAACCTGAAAAACAGGCTTGGGGCCTAACAGGTTAAGCTTTTTCTGCATTTGTGGAGCTAAAAGCAGCTACCATTCAGCTAATAACATATTCAGCTTTTTCTGCATTTTCAGCCATACATGTTCACAGTTTACAGCATTCGCACGCATTTTCTGCAGGAAATGCATTTTCTAGTTACCTTGTACTTGTCCCCTTCCCCTTTGGAATGTAGGAAGTATTTGCTCATCTCTTGAGTGAGAACAGAAACAGGGTTGTTGACCTTTGAAAGACCCAGTAACATGGTTATCGTACAGAATTTGCATTTTGTTGAAGTTCAACAACATTGCATTGTGTAAGATTTGCATAGCTCCTACCTGTATGTTAAAATTGTCCAGGATAGAGAGCAACTCTTCCTTTTTGGTTGAGACAATTTGACCTGTAAGAGGAAAAATAATCTTTATGAATACCTTATAATATAGACTGAAGCTGCTTACGGTAGTATTTTACTTGGTAATATTGAAACACGTTTCATTTTCCTTTGTTTTTGCACCTTGTTCCTATACATGTTGTTGTAGCAGATCAATCTACAGTAGCAGCAGTATCTTCAAAAAAAATACTAATTTTTAGAATGAGTCATCTTTACCAGATTTGCTCCTCAGTTTATAGGTTCTCAACCCCTCGCGTGTTATTCTCAGGTCTACAGTGATAGCTGGGCCGTACACCTCAGATTTGAAGGCGTCCCTTCCTTTGTTTCGCAGGGTGATCGAAACATCAGCCGAACTGAGGAAAGAGAGTAACGGACATTACACCTACGTGAATCAAGGGATGCAACTTTTAATTAAGGGTACTTTTGCATGCGACGTTATGAAAAATGTCATATGTATGACATGAGTAGTAGACAAAAGACATTTGATGTGGTATGATATGTGTGGTGCTATAGAGCAAATTCATGGAATATTTGTTTATACTAGAATTTCTGGACGTTGGGGGATACGGACGAGAAGAGTAAATTATTTATACCTTTCTCCTTCCTTTACAAATCCTTTGAGGGACAATCCTCTGTTGGTGGCATGTGCATTACCGCCTAGGGTAACTATGAGAGCTGTCAGAACGGCACTCTTTCCACCTGTCACACAAGCAGCAAAACATGTTTTAGACACTTTCAAAAGCAAGAACATAATGGAAAATAAGACACAAGAGAACAGAGTGTGTTGCTTGAGTTGAAATACATGATTTAGGTTCAAGCCATTACAAAGATTTAGGGCAAAGTAGATAATTCATTATATGCATATCATAGGTTTACAGAAATACGTCTGATTTTCATGAATACAAGAGAGCAGACAGTGTTAAACATATTGTATTATTAATGTACAGAAAGACAAGCTACATCCACCACAAACGATTATATTAAACTGTTTAATATCGATTAGTGTGGAGATGATGCAACTCAATTCACTTGCTCATCATTCATAATCTTGCCAACATATGTCTGGTATGATTGTGAACTACATAAACAAACTTAAAGTATTCCAACTAAATTATAGATGAGTCAAGATAGTCAGCACTTCTTGGCAACTAATAAACAGTTCACAACAATGAGTATTTAACTTGTATTTCACTTACTTCCATTGTTGCCAACAACAAAGTTCACATTTGAACCAAAAGTGAATGGGCCGAGGTGAGAGTGGCACATGAAGTTCTTCAGTGTGATGCTCTCCACAATCCCTGCATCACTCGCCACCTCACTCACACCCTGCACCTAAACACAGGGGAGCTGGGCATGTCATTTCCCACTAATACATCTCATGCATAGTCATATACAGTGATGCAAACACAGGTATGGTGAAAAAAGAGAGAACTATTCGAAGCAGAAAAAAAACAGCGTAATAAACCATCTGACAAAGGCCTGTGCTATAATGCTTCAATTAACTGGCTATTCTTTATAATATACTCAGATCAATAGGAGACGGAGATGTTAAGTTATAAATCAAGGGTTTTTATTATTATTTACAGGTAGATATTATACACTTTTGACTTTAAGGGCTTCAGTTTTTCTTCTTCTCCTTTGCTTGCGAAAGTGTTTCTACTGTTTTACTAACTGCTCTGCACAACCGACTGGTGCTGCTGCATGACGTCACCGGTGCTTATCAGGCTCTAGCTCCGAACCGGCCCTGGAACCGCATTGGTTCCAGGGCCTCGCAGCGGGGTTACAGCGCAGAAGTGCGCATGACTGATGTGCAACAACATGTGACTCCTCTGTTTGTCGCTTGTTAGCAGACCCTTCACGCGATAGCAGAGCAAACAGGTACAGGAGGCGTAGAGCGAGGGATCATTGGTACTTGGTGGCTAATAGCCGCATTCACACCAAGTACTTTGCCGTACTTAGTGCCGGCACTTATTACCCCAGGGCACTTACAGATCGCGTTCACACCGGAATAAATTCCCTGAGGGAAGATTACGCAAATGAGCTGCTGACGTCACTTCGTCTGCTTTGGGTTTACTGGCAAACCACTTCACTGCGGCCGTGTCTCAATTCAGGAGTTGTATCCTTCGGGGTACGCAGCCTACACGGTCCACGGAGGACCCAGCCCGGGTAGGCTGGACCGAGCGGCCCACTAATGAGACGGTCTAGCCTACGGAGGGCTTCGTATTTACGTCACGTGATACGCGCTGTTCGGTTGCGCTGCTCCAGCAGCCTGCTAGCAAATTCTAACTCAGCTGAAAATGATCCAGAAACTTTACTTTTACATTTTTTTTGGAGATCACCGTCAGCGATCAATTAAAGAGGACCATGGCCAGGTAAATACGATGAAGCTGTTCCTTTAGCCCCCAGTAATGTTACATTAGTAAGTTAACAAGTAAATTATAAATAGCTGATATAATTTAATCATATTATTTCATATTTAAAATAAGTCTTAATTTTTCTGTACTAATAAAACAATGTTTTTTTAAATGAACAAAAGCATGTTGTATAGATTGATTGTCAACAATAGTAGTGTTCTAATCTTAATAGCTGTGATTATAACAGTTTATATTCCCCTTCTTCCCCTAACCCTGCCCAGATGATGTCCCACTGACACCAGGTCAGCACCTCCAGGTCCAGCAGCACCGTGACCCCCCGCTCTGCTGAAATACACAATTAAACATTTTCTATGACCTTTTTTTTTGTATTAATCAAATTAAACTGAAGACAGTTTAATGACCTAGAGATACCCTATTATTCCACTGCTTATGTACACATGTTGTAAATAATGGTTAAAACCTCAGTAAATGAAATAAACAATGTGTTTAACAATTACAATTTAATATTGTATTTTCATCTCATCACAAAGTAGAGGTAAGAATATATCCATCCTCTCTCTGCAGCTTCATGTCTTCTATTATTATAACTTTCATCATTGAGACAGAGGAAATCAATCATGTTATTTAACATCACCAGCAGTAACACACATATCAGCAAAAGTGTGTTTATGGAGTTGTTTATTTGTATTGTATGTGCAGCAAGTATATAGAAGCAGCTGTTTGGGGAATCAGACAGACTCAAGCTATAATCGTTAAATATCTATTAAAAGAAAGGACACATACAAAATCAAATTCTGAAAGTAAGACACAAGTCTGTAGGACGGCAGTAAGCAGAGGTCTGGGTGGAGGATGCTCCTGATCGCCGTTTTGCTTTCTCCAGCACCTCGGGGGGTCCAGGTGGATGGCAGCTCTGTCCTGATGATCCGCTGTGCACTTTTCAGATTAGGGGCCCTTCTCCAGCAGATCCATTTCTCCAGAATTTTCCTAATTACAGAGAAAAACAAGAGAAAAATAAAAAGTGAATTAATCATATTAGACACAGGGTTGCAGAAATATTATTGCAAAATGAAACTCAGCATTTCAGACAAACAATCCCTAAAGGATCATTTAAAATGATGTACTGTTCTGGTTTTTTTTAAAACTAAAGAGATGAAATGACAGTCACACGTGCATCCCTTTGACAGCACGGCACAAACCAACATTAAGCAAAAGGCTGCTGTCTATTTGTGATTGTCTTATTATTATTATGGGATCAGGATAAATTAAATACACTTTAACCTAAATAAAAGATGATCAAATCTGGTGGAAAATAGGCTTTTTTTTTGCTCTACCTCAAAGCAGCATGAGCTGAATAAAAAGGTTGTAATGTTGTCCCAAAGTTTAATAAACAGTAAAACATTGGAACATGTCAGAGAAATAAATAAAGCTAACAGCAGCTACACGTCAGGGTAGCGTTTTATAAATCCCACCGTACTGTAGGCTATATCGGTCTAAATGTTTTCACTTTGGTCTATGTATGTAATATAAAGTATAACTTATCTATAACAGAGCCAAGATCTCTGTATGACTTTAGTAAACTTCTGAATTGAATAAAAAATAAGTGTAAACAACAGTGCAGTACGTCCAGCTAGCTAATTAGCGTCACATGTATCCGTATTATTTAACGAAAATGTACGTTTTAATGCCCCTTGGGTTTGACGTGTGTGACGTTAGTTAATTTAAAGTAAGTTAAAACCCAATACTCACATTTATTAGTGATTCCTCCGCTCGCTGCTGCTTTTAAATCCACTCTGCTGGGGAGACCGGAAGCCATTTCATTTGAAAAAAAACTCCCTCTTCCCTGCGCGCATTGCACCCTGGGATATGGTAGGCCGCGGAGTGTACATCAGATGTATCCTTCAAATTGGGGAAAAGTAGGCTGCATTCGTGGGCTGCATTCGGAAGAGTCTCGTCTAAAAAAAAAAAATTGGGACAGCCTTCTTTCGGCGGAAGTGACGTAAGCGGTCTACGAATGCACCCTTCGAAGTATGCAACCCCTGAATTGAGACACGGCCTGCATATACTGCCACCCGAAGTCCCCGGCCGGAAGTCCCCGGAGTTGGGGACTGGCTTCTACTGAAGCCTTCCGAGTAAATCACCAGAACGCCGACACCTCCTCATCTCCACCGCTCCCATGTTTTATTTTGTGTTGCCATAAGTCAGTCTCTCTGCGTTTGTGCGCTGGGCGAATGCTAATAATGCTAATGCGAGGATAATAAAATGGCGGCTCTACAAAAACATTTCAGAGTTTTATGTGGTGTGGTTTGCAATTTGCCCAGCCAATCAGAACTGGGGCACTTTTTTCCCCCAGGAAAGTACCATCTCTCAGCAGGCACTAAAAATGGGGGTAAAAGTTCCCGGCACTCAGTACTCTTTTTGGTGTGAACGCGACATAAGGGGTACTAACGGAACTAAACGCGAAAAGTACGGGGAAAAGTACTCCGTGTGAACGCGGTCCACTAGTCGTGCTCGCGGATGGTTACAAAAATATACTTTGGTGGCCGTTAATAGACTATACGCGGGCGGCCCGCACAAATAAAGTCTATGTTTTGAAGTGAGAAGTTGACAGTCTGACGTGAGTCCTGATTGGATAACATATTGTACAGCTTGACAGTGACGGTACAAACTAGTGATGGGAATTCCGGCTCTTCTTGGTGAGCCGGATCATTTGGCTCGGCTCACCAAGAAGAGCCGGCTCTTTCGGCTCCCAAACGGCTCTTCAGTTTACCACATATTATACCTTTTAATTAAATCAAATGTAGCCCTGTTTTGACTAATGATTTATATGTGTACACATATATCACTTAAATTATTCAATACATCCTTTGTACTGAAGTATTCAAAAGTAAAAATTACATGTTTAATATAAATGATTTGCTGGGGCCAATTGTTTTCATTGCATTTACAGACCCTTGTAACTCTCTGATACCACCCAATGAATGCATTGACTTGCTTGTAGAACCACGCTACACAAAACAGATAGCAACACCTATAAAAACAATTTAAAAGAAAAGGGGCTACTGTATCGACCTATATAAAGTATATAAATATAGTTTTTTTATATAAAAAAATATAGACTATATAGACCAAAAAGATCCTGCATTTTAGCCATGCCTCATTTCGCTCTATTTGCTCTTTCCAGCACTGTTTTTGCAGGGGCTGATTCTGTGAGCTGCAGCTGACCACGCCCCCCTGCATGAGAGGGGAGCGTGCTTTGAGATCAGCTGCTGGGCTGTCAGAAGAGGGGGAGAAAAAGAGATCTCCGTCCTCCGTGTTTTATTCTTATAGAAGTAAGAACAGAAGTAATGGGGCAGAAACCCTCCTTTTTACACAGCGGTCCAGACATAGACATCAAACGGCGACACATATTCAGTTGCCAGTTACTTTGGCATTAGGGCAGGGATATCTAGATACTTTCCAAGGTTTGACATAATGAATTGTGCTACTTTTAAAGCAAGCAACGATGTTTTCAAATCTGTAATCAAAAAGCTCCTCAAAAACACTATCGAAGCAGTTCCTGCCGTTGCTACGTTAGTTCAAACAGTAACAACGGACTATTTTTCTTAGCGGATGCATGTCAATTTAAATCAATACAGAAAACTATTTTTTAAATCAATAAAATCATTTTCTAAATCCATAAAAGCATTTCAACTAATATTGGGAGTCATGTCGTTACTTTGTTGAGAATGTGGCCATGTGTAATAAGCGGGATAATGTGCACATTGCATAATGTGCCTTCAAGTCGATCTCTCCCCGCAAAAAAAAAAAAACCGTCTCGTTCGCCGGCTCCCGTCGTTCACTTAAAAGAGCCGGTGTTATGCCGTAGGTTGAAGCCTTGCCGTGGATTGAAGCCCTGTTCGCGGGGACGCGCAAAGGTGACGTCATCGCCTGTATTGAGCGTTCGCCGTTTTCTAAGCTTTTTTCACCCTTTTCTAAGCGTTTTTCTCTCTTTTGAGTGATATATCAGATTAAACAGCAAACGGCTGAATAAATAATGTGCATACAATTGCCAGTCAAAGAAAGAGCACCGGGTCATTTGAAAAAAGGCGCATTTGCGCACCAACATTGAGAGAGAGAGAGGGGGAGAGAGAGAAGGGAGAAGAGGGAGAGAGAGAAGAGAAAAGAGAGGAGAGAGAAGAGAGGAGAGAGAAGAGAGAAAGATATTTGCGAGTTGCATATGAACTCAGGGCCGGCCCGTGGCACTGGCACTATAGATGTTCGCCTAGGGCGCCAGATCTGTGGAGGTGCTGCGCTGGTAGTTCTGGGAGGGAAAAACATTTTTTTGACCGTAGGTGCTCATCCTAATTTTCGGTCTTGATGTAACAATATTCTCAATTAAGTAAATGTAACACACTTTTCACCCCGGTTACACGTTTCATTTGCCCTGTACGATGGGCGCTGTAAGTGATGAAAATGGGGGATGTTGGCTTATCTGGCGCCCGCAGCTCACTGCCAAAATGCGAGTGAGCGAGGGAGAGTGCACCGGTACCAGCGCTGTTGTTATTAGAATCTGGTGCTAGCTGCTCTAACGGATATAAGAAGAAGATGTTTCTACAATGATGTGGAGGGAGAGTCCTCTCCAGTCAGACTGAGAGGCTGATAACTACAGCTCAGTGAGGTAAAGAACTCTGAGTGTTTAGATAGTTCACTTTAGTCTAAGTTCAAACGATTTGGTCACAATTTATGTAAACACATATTTCCAAGGCACTCCTTTATAATTATTGGGATAAACAGGTTTGAAATCATTCCAATGTATACTATAGGACAGTAACCAAAAATATCTTTTAAAACTGGAGAGATAAAAAAAAAAATGCATAAATAAATAAATGTTAAGGTAAAATAAGATATGAATGAACAACACAAATAAAATAAGTTACATTCATTTGTTATTGGCTATGGTAGGCTATTGGTTATGTTCACATACTTATTTGTTTACATCCACTTGTCTAAGATGATAACAGAGACTTTCGACCCAAAACCAGCTGTTGACTTGTGGATGCAAGCAGCTAATCGCAGACTCAACCAGAGAGAAAGAAGTAGGCCTACATCTCCATGTCTGACAGTGAGGAAAACAGTCAGGAGGGTAGTGATGACAGCTTGTAGGATTACTGGTCGTGCCAATGTTGTCTTGTGTTCACCTCTGTCTGCATGTGTGTTCTGTGTTCACCTCTGCACGTGTGTTCTGTGTTCACCTCTGCATGTGTGTTCAGTGCCGTGTGTCTGGCACATAAAGTCAAGACCCCCTCAAAAGTTACGGTTTATTTCATTTTAAGGATGAGCACCAAGCAACATCTCCAGGTGCTCCTTTGAGAACCAGGGCAAAAAAGTTATGTGCACCCCTGAGTATAGTCCTATTTCTTAAAACCTTCTCTGTTGTTTAAGTGTCTGATAACCACGAATAGTAAGCAATGATATAACAGTAATGATATCACATATATGATCATGTCAGACACTGTGTTATTTTCAATCAAGCCTAAAAGATAATGTGTTCAAACTGGCTTCACTCATTTGAATTGCTCCTTTGAATATCATTTTTATATATTCCTACTCAACACATGTTTGTATTGTAATGCCACTATTCATTTTTTTTAAAATTGTATTTTAAAGTGACATTGAATGCTTTGAAAGGTGCCCTAAAATAAAGTGTATTATTGATCTTATATCTGTGCCTCTATTACATTACATTTAATTTTCTATCACATTATTAATGTTCCTTATTTTAGACTAGGTTAATCCTGGTGTCAATAGGGAAGATCTGCACTGTTGCTTTTGAGAACACAAACTAGAGGGGAACAAGCAACACCAGTGTGATTTTGGTGAGTCTGTGACTATCCTGGCCAAAATTACAGGGGGCGCTTCAAAATCCTGCAGCTCTAACAACTGCACTGCCGGATATGGAAGCCCCTCTTTATTTTTGTACCTGCTGGGCCTAGAGTGAAATGCTTTGGTGAGCATAAACTAGAGGGGAACAAGCAACACCAGTGTGATTTTGGTGACATTGTGACTATCCTGGCCAAAATTAAAGGGGGCGCTTCAAAATCCGGCAGCTCTAGCAACTGCACTGCCGGATATGGAAGCCCCTCTTTAGTTTTGGACTTGCTGGGCCCAGAGTGAAATGCTTTTGTGAGCACAAACTAGAGGGGGACAGCAAGCACCAGTGTGATTTTGGTGAAGTTGTGACTGTCCTGGACAAAGTTGTAGGGGGGGTGGTGCCATATCTGGCAGGAGAAATACCTGCTCTGCTGAACATGAGTGTATGTATGTAAAATGCTTTTGTGAGCACAAACTAGAGGGGGACAGCAAGCACCAGTGTGATTGTGGTGAAGTTGTGACTATCCTGGACAAAGATATAGGGGGGGGTTCCAAATCCGGCAGGAGAAATACCTGCTCTGAACATGTTATGTAGAGAACAGTGCATATCTTCCCTATTGACACCAGGATTAACCTAGTCTAAAATAAGGAACATTAATAGTGTGATAGAAAATGAAATGTAATAGAGGCACAGATATAAGATCAATAATATACTTTATTTTAGGGCACCTTTCAAAGCATTCAATGTGACTTTAAAATACAATTTAAAAAAAAATAGTGGCATTACAATACAAACATGTGTTGAGTAGAAATATATAAAAATGATATTCAAAGGAGCAATTCAAATGAGTGAAGCCAGTTTTAACACATTATCTTTTAGGCTTGATTGAAAATAACACAGTGTCTGACATGATCATATATGTGATATCATTACTGTTATATCATTGCTTACTATTCGTGGTTATCAGACACTTAAACAACAGAGAAGGTTTTAAGAAATAGGACTATACTGACAAATGACATATTATCCTGTCATTGTCTGTTCTGTAGGAAGGAGGAACATAGCAGAGTGGGACTGCACTCAAAAACGGAAGTTTGTTCCAATACGAAGATTGTGACTATCTGAAAAGTGTCCTTAAAACGAGCCTCCTCGCAATTGTATGCACATTATTTATTCAGCCGTTTGCTGTTTAATCTGATGGGAAATATATCATTCAAAAGAGAGAGAAAAGCTTATTAAACTAGACGAACGGTCAATACAGGCGATGACGTCACGTTTGCGCGTCCCCGCGAACAGGGCTTCAATCTACGGCAAGGCTTCAATCTACGGCACAACACCGGCTCGTTCGCGACCGACACATCACTAGTACAAACCTGTCTATTCTGTGGATGATCTTCCTGGTCACTGTCACTCTCATCTTCCTCCTCCGCATTGACCTGCTTTGGAGGCTCCTCAATTGCTGAGCCGCTTTTCCTCTTGGGCATCTTGGACAGCTAGTTTACATTCGGGGAGAAACTGAAACTGAAAGCAAGCAAACAATATACTTTACTAGCATAGTCGAGCTAATGCTTGAATTTGAACAGCTACTCTTCAGCTACTAAAACGCTGTGGTTAGCTTGTGTAGAAGAATGCATTTCGCAAACTTTCAGTAATAATTGATGTGGTTTAACCTTTATATATACAGTCTATGGGTTTAACAGGTTAAACGACAACAATAACAGCACGTTAGTAACGTTGTTTAGTTACAGCAAATTAGCAACGTTACAAAGCTAACTTAGCTGGCTAACTCAGGTTACTTGTTAACATAACAACTATTAAGCCAGACAGCAGCTGGAAATGTTGTGGTTGTTATAGTGAATTAGAACGACTGGTAACGGTGAATAATTACCTAATTTGCTGCTGCTGTTGCAGCCGCACACACAACTCCGACACAGCTTGGAGAAGAGTCGTGTGTCGAATTCGCGCTTTCTCTATCCGGTAAAGTCTCGCGTTGAAAAACGAGATCACACGGTCTAATAATTACACTTTTTATTTGTGGATCAGAAACAGGTCTGGTGTAGATCATTCAGATACACCTTAACGAATCTACAAACTGTCTGAAAACACGATCTGTCAACATAAAAGAGAATTAATTCAATAAAATAACAAACGTAAGACCCTACGTTTTTAACATATTTGTATTTCATTCTTTATTTAAGTATCTTAACAGTTAATTAAGAGTATCTTCTACCATACCTAATCTTGATCTCATAACACTGACATCCTTTTGTTAATTTCATTTTTTGGTTTTGTAAAATGTGAGGCAAAAAAAGTAATGCACAAGGTCTACTAGACAGAGTATACCAGCAAGGTTTATGAGCCAGGCCAAACATATTTTTCAGCCATGACACAGAGAATAATAGTTTATAACATGAAGAAATAAAATAAACTTGTATAGCAGTTGGTTTTCAAATGACCTTTTTGTCACACAATTCTACCACTATATGTAATAGCAGGCAATAGTCAAGCTTTGAAAGCGGGGACAGCTACAGCACACTGTTGGCACCCGGCAAGTGTCCCAAGGCAAGGAACCTATTCAATTTGAACTCAAAGTCAAGGGGACGTTCACTGGGAGGCTGGTAGTTCCCTCTCATCGTTGAGGTCAGGTAGGGAATGAGCACACAGTTTTCTTCATACAATGCCAGCTTCTTTTTGTACTTCTGGCGGCTGTAATCTGTGCTCTTGTGATTAAAAGCTGTACAAATATGACATATAATTCATTAGTTGGATACATTTCTATGCAGGTTTTTGAGCAATAGTACATGGATAAATAAAATATTACATATCAGAAACACCATTATCCTTTTTAAGTTCAAGCAATTCCTTTGTGTCTTGCCTACCTTTCAGATATAAGGCCACATAGAGGAGTGATGACCTTTGTATACTGAGGAAGGGATACTTTGGTTTGAGACACCCAACAGCTGTCATGGCCTTGATTACTGATACTGCCACACCCTATAAAAATACAGACTCAACTCAAAGCAGGGCAAATAAATGTCAACCAGACTTAAAAAACATATATTTAACAAATGATGTGCTAAAGTGCTTGTCTGACCTGTTCCAGGTAGCCCAACGTTGGAAGGGAGGTGAGGGGTACAGGTTCACAAAGAGGAGGAACTTTACTGGGAAGCTTCTGGTTCCAGTACGTTTCAGGAGTCCTTAAAAAAGGTAAAATATCCACACCAATTTTCACTCAATAGACTATTTGCAATGGCTAAATAATACCAGTGTCTTTTTGTTATATATGCACAACTTAATGAACAGTGGGAAAAGAAAACATCAAAAGAACAATTGTGAAATATACAAAGAGATAGATCGGCACCTCAAAAACTTGTCCTGTTTCCGCTTTGTCTCAAAAATGTAGATTTGTTCTCTGTATTCAACAGCAAATTCCATCTTTCCTCGAACAAGAGCTTCATACCTGAGGACAAATACATTAATAGAGCAGTATGGTAAAGAGTTAAAGGCTGTTATAAGAAATCTGATACAAAAAATGAACCTCTTGACATATTTGTTATGTTTGTTGGGATTTAGTTTTACATTCAGTTTTTCTCCGATGCTGCAGTTTTATGAATGTTTGTTTTTAAATATTTCTTGTCATTATTATTTACATATTGTGCTTTCAAAATGCAAGTAATGCAAGTATTACCTGTTTCTAGTGAGATTATAATCAGCTACATGCCTGTTTATTTCTCTACAAACACAGGAATCCCTTTAGGCTGACATACAGTATATCGTTTTGGGTCTTAGAAATGCATTCTCAAGACATGACAAAAAGGAGCTTATCATGTACTTGAAAGATTTAGATTTGAACAATATATGGGTGAGTACCTTTGCTTTCCATCCACATAAGTTACCGAGCAGAAGCCCTTCATCTCAACCTGCTGTGGGAACCTGTTCTTCACCTGGCTCTCAGTGAGCTTTCGTGGCAGCAGCTGGGATTGTGGGAGAGGGTGTAGGCATTGTGGAGTCACAAACTGATCTGGAGTTGTAAGGAATTGCTGGTGGAGAAAGACCATTGAAAAATCCTAAAATTATCTCATGTATTTGCATCTTAAACCTTCTATTATACACACAATTGGAAATAAATGAAATGTCAGATGAATTGGTCCTGAAACCTTTTCCATACTTAATTGTGCAGACTCCATTGTGACTCACCTCCAAATGGTCTTCGCCACACATCTTGTAATACTTTCCCCTGTACTCAGCTGCGTGAGTTAAGGCTGTGATGTCTGAGCGGTCTACCAGGTGATGACAGAGAGCCAGGCAGACAGGGCAGTACTGATCAAACTCTCCAAGCCGATGCTGCAGCTCCCTGGGCGTGATGCACAGTCTGTTGATGCAGGCTGCATTCCCTGCAAAATTCAATTTAAAAAAATCTGTTGTGACATAACACATGCTATATTACTTTAGGTGTAAACAACCTTGATGAACTGATGCCTGTAAGCCTTTAGTACTTACCACTGCATGTTCTCTCCAGGTAGCTGTGGATATATTTCATGCTGAAGCTGACCTCCTTTAAAATGCTGTGCCAGATCCACCATTTGCTCTTCAGGCCATCGAGCAGTATCCAGTTCTGATATTGTTGTTGGAAGTGTTGCCTTACATGCTCCATCTCCTGCTTGTAACAGGAGTTATTAATGTGAAGGATCTCTGAGCTGTCGTGCATCAGGTGAGGCCTGCAGTTGCACAAAAGAAGTGTGACAGAATGCATTTTTACATTAATTTTCAAGGATGGTGATTTAAAAACAGCTGTCATACTTGTGGTTTCTGGTGTGCATTTATAATTGCAATTGATGTGTGTTCTCTCACTTGGTGGGCTTCATTTTGTCCAGTAGGCCTCTCTTCAGCACCTCCACTGTGTCCAGCCCCAGCTCAACCACTATCATAGGGATGATGCTCCGAGACCCCATCAGCTCTGTCTGCTTAAGTGTCTTCGGGAAGCCATCAAACACATACCTGAGATGCAAATAAACATTGTATTCACAAACACCATAAAAAGGTAATAACAAAGAAGCGATCAAAGTAAGAATAGATAGTCTTTGTGTTGTTATGTTAAGGTAAACGTTAGGACCTTGAGTTTATGAATGTAGTGTACTTCCCCCAGCCCCGGCCTTGATTTACCCAAGAGTGCTGCAGACGGAGCTCATGAGCGCCACCTCCAGACACTGAATGGCCAGTTCATCAGGCACAGTTAGTCCCTGGGAGAGATGCTTTTTCATCTGGACAGCCAAATCAGTGTGCTCATGCTTGTGAAGCACCATACGCATAACACCACCAATAGACAGGCAGGCCAAGCCATATTTTTGAGCAAACATCTTTGCCACTGGAGAATTAAAGCAAAGTAAGAAGAAAAAGATAAGCGGTTAAGTATATAAGATAAACCCAACTCAATTTTCCAGCTGTCTTGAGCCTTACCTGTGGTTTTCCCAGATTTCGGTGGTCCAACAACTGCAATTTTAACAGGAAGGGACGGATTGGGTTTAGACTCCCTTAAGTATTTCAAGGGGTTCAGCATAAACATGTTGCGATTCTCCTTAGATGCAAAGAAGTAGATATACTGATGGAAGATCAGGGGATATGTAGTGTTGAGGGGCCACTGCAGAGGCTGGATCAAATCTTTCTCTTTGTATTGCTGTAGAAGTGGGATAAGTGTGTCAAAAACAATATGTCACAATTATACATAGGAAATGTCCCACAGTTCGGCAGGTTAACATATCAGCACAAAGAGAAAAGGTGGGCCAGTATTTAAAAATAAATGGCTAGATGGACATAGAGTAGTGGTCCAATCCAATCCACTTTATTTCGATAGCACATTTAAAAACAACAGAGTTGAACAAAGTGCTGTACATCAACAACTGTATAAAAACATAACTACATAAAAAACAGACAGGACATGAAACAAATGTAAAACAGGAGACAATGAAACCAGATCAGAAGCCACAGACTGAATAACTCTCCTACATGACGTAAAAACAATACAAAACACTAGTAAGATAAAAACCCACATTTAACAGCACAAGTGTCACCTGGTCTGTAAATGCAAGGGAAAATAAATGAGTTTTTAAACGAGATTTTAAAGCAGGCAGAGTTGGAGCAAGTCTAACCTGGAGGGGAAATTCTCAAATGACTCCTACCTTTATGGGATCCCAGCAGCCAAAGGCACTGTGGAGCTTATAAGAGGAGAGCAACAGCTTATGTGCCAGGCTGTATAAGATGGGTTGACATTTTTGGAAGAGTGACTCCCTGTTGGTCAGCAGCGGCTGGATTTTCTGGAGCATTTGTTGCTGCACGATCCGGAGCTTTCGAGATGCACTAATTGACACTTTGGGAATGTTTAGTTCACTCAAGAGCTCCTGACGTTAGGAAAGCACAAAGCAAAACACGTGAGCATAAGTAAAGTACAATATGGTAACGTATCATACTCTGTGTATTATAACGTGCAAATAATGTCACATTTCGTCCAACTTGAAATGTTCTTCATGTAAAAAATGTCACTTGTTGTAGTCACAGTTAGTCATAATACTCAATGATGAGCATTTGTTTGTCTAGTTAATTTCCTCAATTGTGTTTTTGTACCGTTACAGTAGCGAGGCCGGTTTCATCGGTCATATAGCGCTCTGCTATCTCCATCTCCAGCCTCTCAGACGCTGCCTCCTTAGTCTCCTCATTCTCCATGTCTTCGTTATCTTCTTCTAAAGGAAACTCATCTTCAAGCGTGGCCTCTATCTCATCCTCTATGTTGCCTGCATCTTCATCCTCTTCTTCGTTTTCTTCCTCCTCATCATTTCTGGACTGATGAGTAAGAGACAGAAAGAAAGGGGTTAACCCATGATGGATAGGGGGATGATGGTGGCTATAATTCGTTTTCTTACTTTTGATTTGGCCGCCTTTGTGAGTTCAGCCTTTCTTTTGGCAATGTTTTCCTCCTGTGCCAGAGAGGAGGTCATTATCAGGACAGACTGGAGGAATTATGCTTCATTTTGAACTTAACAGAATAATTATATTGTATCTCGTGATCACTTGCTTACCCGGCTCTTTTTACGTAAATCCCGAAGTAGATTCAGCTGTGCTTCATGGCGGTTGTGGCGCTCACACCAGCTCTCCAGGTATGTCGGCAACAGGCGTTTTTGAACGTCTGTGACATCCACTGACATTATTACGACAAGGTCAGGGAAAAGCTGGCGCTGTGACATGTACTGCACTTCATCAGAATCGAAAGGGAAGCCTTCCAAAATAAAACCTGTAGACCTACAAAGTGGAGAATGTTTGGGTCCAAAAATACCTTGTTGTGTCAGGTGTACAACACATTTAAGAGATTATTTATTTCTTGTTTGGGAAGCACACTTTTTCTTCTTTTTGTAGAAAGTAACTATTAATGTACATTGCATTAGTAACAGTAAATAGGAAGCTAGCGCCAGCAACCACGGAGATTAAACAAACAATATACAATGATGTAATCGAACAATTGATTTTGTTGCTTTCAGAAAAAGCCATGCGAGCAGTTTCCCCCTATTTCCAGTATTTATGCTAAACTCAGTCAGCTAAATCAAGTAGTGTGTGTGTGTGTGTGTGTGTGTGTGTGTGTGTGTGTGTGTGTGTGTGTGTGTGTGTGTGTGTGTGTGTGTGTGTGTGGGTGTGTGTGTGTGTGTGTGTGTGTGTGTGTGTGTGTGTGTGTGTGTGTGTGTGTGTGTGTGTGTGTGTGTGTGTGTGTGTGTGTGTGTGTGTGTATGTGTGTGTACTTACTTGTATGGTTCCTGTTTCCAGTACGGTGCAATAACTGTGTCCAAGATCTGTGAAGGTAATGGATCTCCTTCAGAGAGATAGGCTTTGATGGCTTTTTCATCCTCAGTAAGGACCACTTCCGGCTATACACACAAAAGCAAATACACAATAATCACCACAATTTAGGCTCAGTACTACTGGAAATCTTGCGACAGGGAAAGCAGCCGACCTCAATGTCATTCTCGTTGATGGAGGTCTCCTCTGTCTCCTTCTCATGCTCCCCTCTGGCCTCCTCTATGAGTGCTTCCAAGTCCTCAGGAGATTCTTCTGAAGACTCTTTCTCATCCGCATAAAGTACAGGCTTCTTTGTCTTGGCCTTAATGAGCATTTGGAGTTGCTCCCTGAACTGAATATGGAAGAGGCCAAGCTGCTGGGCGAGCCACTCACCATTACTGGTCTTGCCTGAACCTCTCGTGCCAAGCAAAAAGATCCGCGGGGCAGGAGGCTTAGATAGAAGAACATAATAAACTTGTTAGAGATCTTTTTTGTATTCTCTTACAATGACTTTTTCTTCCTTTTTATGTCAGCTTGTACCTTGAGTGGCGACGTCTGTCCAACAAAATTAGCAGGGTTTTGAAGAAAGTAGTCCCTGGCTTCTTGGTTTGAGAAGTAGAAGGTCTTATCGCGGTAAATGGCTGCAAATTCATCCGTACATGGCAACAGGATGTTGGAGTTCTTCAAGGCCACTGGGCAGAAATGAAGGGAATCGCCTAATAATCTCTTGACTGTTGTGTCCGCCTGCTATGATTGAGAGGAAGGATACAGTATACTGTTAAATATTTGTTGATATTATCAATCAACAACAAAGCAGTAAAACTAGCCTGCATCTTCCATTTTAAAGTAAAAAAAGACATCTGTGTGAACTGACTTCATCCTCATACTCTGCTGCGTCATTGTCACTGCTTCCTTCCTCGGCTCTCTCCAGCCCAGCTAAGGCCTCCATATCTTCTGCCTCCTTTTCCAGGTCTATTGCTGATAGTTCACAGGACACATACTCAAAGGGTTCTGAAAATATTGTGCATAAACCAGACTAAATTAGGAGTTTTTCTTACCAAACTTGGCATCTGTTAGTTGTATAATTCACATTATGGGACAAATCCTTCAAAATACAAAATCAATTTAAAGTAAATTATATTTATAGTTAATCTACTTGAAATATTTAGGAATGTCATAACACTTACTCTCCATTTGAAGCACAATTTCTTGAAGCAGGTCCTCAGGGCTTTTGTCACCTATCTCTAGTACTGAGTGGGTGACAGTTGAAGCGGACTGCATTTGGTCCCATTCGGACAAAAACTGATTGAGTTTCATTTTGTAGTCATTCACATCAGGGCCATCTGGATAACCTGAGTCCCAATGAGCAACACAAAAAGGAGAAGGAGTTGAAGAACAAAAGTTTGTTTTACGTCAATGCGCTTAAATACAATAAGGTCGATGGGGTTTGACATAACACAATATAATACAAGTGCCTCACCTTCCTTTTTGACTATTTCAGTATTTGCAGGGCTGGTGATGTCAGGTTGTTCAGGACTTTCTACAAAGGAAATGAATGAATGCTTTGAAAAAGTTCTGGCCAAACTACAGGTTCAGGGAGGCTTTGTGAATGTAGGCTTCGCAGACAGATGTATGATACCTTCAGTGTCTTCACTAACTGTCTCTAGATTTGTTTGCAACCCTGCAGGCATGGCCTCTTCCTCTTCTGGCTGTTTATTGGTTCTAATATTTAGAGAAATGAAGAACAAAAGCTGCATGAACAGTCAATTTCAGATTAAACATCAAATTTGACATGCACCTGCACTCACAAGGCCGGTTTCTCCTTCTCAGATTGTTCGTCCTGCAATCTCGTCCCGAATGTTTCGTCCACGCTTTGCTTGTTCGCCTCATACAATCGCTTAAAAACTGTAAAACAATGAAGTGCAATGGTACATAAACACTGATGGTATTGATATGGACTCAAGTCTAATGAAACTTGTTCGTGATGCATTGTGTCTGTGCCTTGTACCCTGACTGCCATCACTGTCTTTGAGACAGAAGAGGAGGTCTGGCAGTATTCCAGCGTGCTGTAAGGCATTCATTTGGGACACGTTCTTGGGAAAGTTGTCAAGCACCCATCCAGCCCTGACATCCGTACCAGCGCCAGCCTCTTCAGTCTGCAACATCAGAGATATTAACAACACCACTGCAAACTTTATTCAGATGTTTAATAAATGATTAGTGATATGGTTTGAACCGTTACATCATTTATATGAATGGTTAACATTTCTATTAAATATATCTCTTACAAATAACTTAAATATATTTGACAACAACATTCACAGAAATATAAAGAAGGCATGGCCATACAGTAGTTTAAAACCAAAAGCTGTAATTGCAGCTGCTATGTTTGAGATGACATACCTCATTTATGCGCTTCTCCAGAACCTCACCATACAGACTCAAGGGAGATGTGCTCATATGTTTGGCTTCTTCCAGCGCAGTGAGCACCAAGGCTTGTACCTCTGGATGATCCTCTGTCACTGGGAACAGCAGAAAACATTTGCAAACTTAATCTCTCAAACTGAAATCCAAAACACACAACACAGCGTTACCAGACCACCAATTGTGATGTGTACAGTTCTTATTAAGATTGAAAAATGCACAAGTTATCCATGTGTATTTGTCTGCATGTGAGAAAGATCATCTTACCTTCAGTAGAATTGGTTTCAACTGATGAAATAAAAATATTTAAAACATTAACATGACAGTACAAGTCTCAACAACTACAAATATTTAAATAACGATTTATACTTTCAAGAGCTGATGTGTGAAATAATATTTGTAAGTAAAATAGTTAAAAAAAGTATGATGATGATAGCGAAAAACCTCAGTATCAAGGCACTCAACTTGCCTGAATTCTGCTCCATCTTCATCTTGATTTTCTCTAGAGCGACCTGTGTTGTTTCCTCTTTGATTTTATCAAGCCTCTCTTGCTCAACCTTAGCCAGAACCGGTTGCACCAAAGCCTCCATATCAAGCACCAATGCATTGTAGTGCTGAGCTAAAAGCTTACATAGAGTGCTTTTCCCTGCCAGGGGAGGACCAATTATAGAAACTCTGCAAGGGGGCCTTGGCATCGGAGGAAGTAAGTACCGTCGGGGGTTCTTAAAAAACTTCTGGTAAGCCTCCTGAGATGAGAGGACGTACATTTTGTCCTGGAAGCTGCACAGGAGTTAAATGGAGAGTTGGTTGAAATGGATAGTCTTTCTTGTAGATTCCCAACTGGCTAGTGCCTAAAAAAGATCCCTTACCCCACACATAAATCAGGCTTGCCAAGAATGACCTTGCCTTCACTCAGAGCAACAGGACAAGTTTGGCCCCAACGACTTCTTCTCCATCTGAAGCCAGGGGCCACTGTCCGGGTAGAGGACATCATTCTCATTAGGTCCTCCTGGAAAATCATGTTTAATTATTGCCCGTGTGTTAATAGCTCAAATGTAGATTGTATAAAATAAATTAAATTATGAATATGATCAACAATGCCGGACCGTGTCAACTTCCTCCGGTATTTCTTCATCATCAGCCTGATGGAGGAGTACTGGAATTGAGACATTCTTGATTGCCATGGATCCAAGATGTGACATCACAGACTAGACACAAAAACAATTTAGCCAACAATATACATGGTGAGTTCAACATAGACATTTATGCTTAGACAAACACAACACAGGCACTTTACAAACTCAGATTCAAGACAGCACCGACTGACATTGCCTGCTATTAAAAAACACACAATCAGTAAAAGAGCGTATGGATATGCATCTTTTTTCTTGCTATTTATCTTGTTTGTAATATTGTAGCTGCAGATGATATATCTATCATTTGTGGTATTACCAAGTGCAGCTCTTCAGATTTGTTTTGTCCATCCAGCTCCAACAGGTAGAGAGGGTTGTGTTCTGTCATGTAGTCCTTACAAAGAAATCAATTGTATATCAGGTTTTCTTTTTATCGGAAATGATATCTAGAATAATACCTCACACATTACCGTTCTGATTTCAACAAAACATGATATGAAATGGGATTGTAAGCTTTCTTTAATGGTATACATCATTAATAAATGCTTTTTGCCCCACCAGAGCTGTCTTAAATGTATCTTGTAAATGCACATAATCAAAGAAAGATAAGTGACATTCTGTTAGAAATGGATGAATTAATATGTGATCCATTGAGAAAACTGGGAGCCCTGGCTAACTTACCTCCAGTGGTCTGAGCATCGTATCTTTGTACATGTTGATTCTATGTAAAGCATTTTTGTCCAAATTCTCGGGTGTCCACACCATTTTGTCAATAATATCCTTTTGAAGTTCTTCACTCCCTGCCTGCAAGCAAACAAAAACAACATATTTGATTAATAGGAAATTATGAAAACGTTCTTTTTTAAGGTTTGAACATAATAGTGTTTTCCCTGAAGTCACACCTGCTTTTCATCCTCCTCATCCTCCTCATCCTCCCCTTCCTCATCTGTGTTCTCTTTATTCTTGCTAAACACATCCTTACGCATCCACTGATCCCTGTTGAACAGCTGCCCTGTCTCCGGGTGCTGCTTCAGACCTGACAGCCGTCGGGCAAGGTCTTTGTCTGCACACTGGTGGAATATTGAAGTGTGATACAAATCTCATATACTGTACGCAAAACATTTTCAGAAAACAAATGAAAGGTTTATTCAAATGTGTACACATTGTTGCTTCATGCATGAACAACTCAAAGTAGAAAACATGTGGATAACCTTGATGTTGATGATGAAATCAGGAGTAAGCTTGAGGTTTTTGATCAGCTCAAGCTGCTCATGAATCTTCAGACACTCTTCTGACATGAATGGCAGGCAGCTCAGGACATAACCTGTATCACAACACTTGTTATTAGGTGATAGAGCTCAAATAATGGACTCAAAAAATGTGCAATTTGCATTTAGTGACCCCTATTACCATAGTGCTCAACATCTGCTGAGTTAAGCCTGGTGAGAAGCAGCTGGAGCACCATGTCTTCTGGCACACTTCTCCCCTCAGATAAGATATTTAAGAGCTAAGACAGTCAGAAGAAAATCGATTCATATTATAGACCATACAAAAATGTAAATGAAAAACACATGACATTGGAAAGATCAGTTTTCCTTTCTGTCTTATGACTGAGAAAGTTATACTTACCTCTATGCCTTCATTTGTTTTATTTATAATGTGTGTGTTGAGCAGATCTGTATCTGAAATATTAGAAAAGCTGGTGATATCTTAACTCTTTTGGGACAAAGACCAGAAATGGTATCAAGCAATTGTACTTACCATCTATCAAGATGCATTTCCAGGATTCTGCTATTCTTCTGGCTAAAGAGGATTTGCCCACACCCTGTCACAGAGAAAGGCACATAATTGAAGTCACTGGTTTATGTGACACTGTAAAGAAGAAAATACTGTGGTTGTGGTTGTGTGTGTGGTTGTGGTTGTGTGTGTGTGTGTGTGTGTGTGTGTGTGTGTGTGTGTGTGTGTGTGTGTGTGTGTATTGGTGTGTTTGTGTGCATGTCAGTAACATAAGGGGACATTACCGGTCTTCCAACTATGATAAAGCAGGTAGGTTTTGCAAGAAGTGTCTCTCTCTCAGCTTCATCTTCTATCAGGTTGTCCACCAGACGGTCAACTTCAGCGTAGTAAATATCGATGCACGGTTAATTAAGTCATAAACAACAGTCAGCTTCTCCTTAAACCTAGATATTCGTTAACATGTCATGTTTCGACAGATGAGGCTGCTACTTACCATGTTTTTGTGGCATTCTGATATCCACTTTTCCTGTTTATCTGTTTAAACTTGTATCATCTATATTACCTTTTACGTTTGCTATCCAAGGTTAATAGTCAACGGTAACCCTAGTAACCGTTAACAAACTACTTGGGAGAAGGGGGGTTGACTTTCTACATTGTAAGGAGCTAATGCTAGTGCTAGCTACTTTATGGTTACTTCAAAGTACGTTTTGTCGCTTTAGGGGTTTGTGTATTTACAGTTAGAAACATTTATAAACAAGTAGGTGCTATCTGCGAGTTGAAGAACACAAAGGCAAAAACGAGCACTTTCATTTAATAATCGCATTTTCAGACATTTAAGTATTTTTGACTCTGCGGGCCACCGTATCAGTTGCCTGAACTATGTCACGACAGTCACCTGACTCAAACAACTCATGTTCTCTTATGTGCTAGCCGTAAATATTGGAGTTTACATTAAAAATAACGAACTAAAAACCTTTAAAAGAGTTATATGTTCTACCAGAGGGTATGCGTGGTTGTCATCTTATCTGGCGAGGATTTGTGGCGAACGCAACTACTTAGCTAGCTAGATTAATTGGTGAGTACTGAGTGACACGCTACTTAGCCACAAAACAGCTCGAAAATATCATGCATACAGTGGCTGGCAGTATGAGGTTTACTTGTGTACACATGGTCTCTTTTGTATTTTATGAAGTGAAGCAAGTGTAGTTTTATATTCGGTTTCCTTCGCCTTGCAGCTCTTCAGTTGTTCCTCCTGGATTGTGATTGGAGAAAACAGGGATAACAATGCCTCAGTCGGCGGCTACCTCGATCAGTGGGATCCAGAAGATGGTTCTGTATGAAACCAGAGCCGTAAGTCTGTCATGATCTATATGCTGTGTTTATCACTGTTTCCTCATGACTTGCTAGATGTCTGATCAGTCTGTTCTTTGGTTACACCTGCTAGTAGCCAACAACAACATCTCTCTAAATTACATCACATGTCCATCAAGTGTTTCCGTCTCTTGGTGCTTCCTGATAATGTTAGAACATAAACCAAGTGCTGAATGTGAAAATGTGTTGGTCACAGGATTGTTACCCTAACAAGCCACTTCCTAATGTGCAGCTTCACTCTTTTTAATCAGTCAGGTCTACACATCCTTTGAACTACCTAACCCCAGTTAGTCCCCCTCATGTTTCATCCTGTGGAAGCACGAGCTGGGGTTAGGAACAACCCAGCACAACCACAGTCAGTGTCCTTGCTAAGGACACTGTTGCACAGTTATTCATTAGGACATACACTATTCTGGACATTTGGATGTTTAAATTGCTCAAACAACCAGACATTCATCACTTGTTATAGGAATATATCGATCCTGCATGCTGAAAATGTGGACTCTAGTGATGGATGACGTTATTTCACTGATGTAATACAGACATGATTGCATTTTTTTTGTATCTTTTTGGAAAAGGTTATATTGCAGAGTGTATAATACCTTTTTGTTTTTTGAATACACATGCATATATGTATTTGTACTTATACTGTATACTGGTTTAACACAACTACACACAACGCCAACACATTTGCATGTATGCAGCCTACATATTTATGTGTGTTTCTGACTCCATATGCCAGCTATCTTCGTGTGACAACTTTGTTACAGCCTTCCCAAACCCTATACAAAAGTATTTATAAACATGAGAACCAGGGGAGCTTACATGTATATTTTACCATCAAGAAGAGGAGAGGAGCATAAGCTTGCATTAGGGTAATACATTTGATCCATTTATTACAAATGTGTTAGAATTTGTCTTTTGCATCCTTAAAGTTTTTTATATTTAAACTATTTTAAAAAGTATCCTGTACCAATCTTCCAACTTAGGTGGTTCTTCTTAAGCCTCTCTCTGCCAAAAAGAACAATTCATTTTTAAAGATGTAAGTCTTACCTTTGAGTGTAATCACCCGTCAGCAAACACTAGATGGCAGCAAAATATTTGCTAGCGAGTATACTTAAGTCTACTTCGATTTCCCATTACTTTAATAGTGTCAATTATAGGATCTAGAGACTCTTGACAGTCCGAATGATTATCATATTTTTGAAAGACAAAATGACCTCCAAATATTTATTTAGTTTCTGACAAGTTAAAATGTATCCTGCTTTCCCTCTTTTCTAATCTGCTGTTGTTGTTTTGTTTGCCAATCCCTTTTTCATAAAAGGTTTCAACAACTTAAAATGATAGAAGGGTTAAATAATTATGTGGTATAATGGTGTGATTGATGGCTTATCAATGGTCGCAAACATGAGACGGTAATAGGAAAACATTTGTCACAGTTGAGCTACCATCATTTCTTATTGCACCTCTGTCAGCCCATTTTATTTAACAGTGGACAAACTGACTGTCTAACTATTCTGGATAAAGAGGGCTCCATAGGATAGTGGGAACAGGACAACATGGCTTTAATAGTTGCAGACTGTACTGATACATGGTGTATCGTTGCAGACTGTGCTGACACATGGTGTATCAATACAGAATGTAATGTTCTTTAGAGGACAGCAAATCATAAGCTATCCAACAGACGAAATGTGAGAAAAATAATGACTTCAGAAAGTCATACAGTACAAGTAAGACACAAATATGTTCCCAAATGTTTTCACAAATGTAGTTGCTATAATCATGGTATATTTTCTCATATATTATTATATGATGCGTATCTATCTTTTAGTCCTTTTATATATAATTTCACAGGCTTTTTAAACATTAATTTCAACCTGGGTGGCTTGTTGTAGAGAGAAAATGCTGACCATTATAGGAAAAAAAGGCCTAAAGAATGGCTTGTAATAACATATGTAAAAACATATTTTGTTCAATGTTCCTAGAAGCAGCTACTGTAGGTAGGCTATATGGCAAACATCAGCTCTGCAGTAATTGATCGTAGTTATAGTGAATTCACGCATTCATGTTTGTCTTTCAGAGGTATTTTTTGGTAGGGACCAATCAGGCCCAGACCAAACATAGAGTCCTGAAGATTGACCGCACAGAACCCAAGGACCTGGTCCTAATTGATGATAAGGTAAGTGCTGTGTTTCCACCAGAATTAGCACAGTGCTAATGTATATGCTTATGTAATACAGTACAGCACGCTTGAGGTACAATTGTACAATCACTCAGCCTTTCCCAAGTGTATTATGGATGACCGAAAAGTTGATTAATGCTGCATGCTCCTCCTTTTCTTTTCTACAACTCATTACCAGGATCTATGAGCTGAGATTTGATTTGTTTATTCGTGTTGTTCGGTGATTATCATTTTGATGTGTTTGTTATTATGAAGCAACCATGAATAAATATCCATCACCCCATGCTCTCATTGCTGCAGATTTAATACTGATCTACAGAAACCCTGTTAGTTTGCATTCGATTGGCATAGCAGAGTGTTTTATAAACAGTGTGTGGAAGCTTGAGATTGAGTAGTCGAGGTGAGCAGGTGCAAAACGCAGCCTCGTCTATCACTCTCTTTCAGTTCATGTGTGGAAAGCTAGCACTCATAATGAACAGGGTGCATGCATAGAACCCTTTATATTAGTGAGATGGATAAAGATTATGTGGCTAGCTGAATGTCAAATAACTTCTTTTGTTTTGCATTCATATGACTCATTGCATATTGCAGATGAATGCATTTAATTCCATATAAAAAACAGACACAAATACATTTAGTATTTTTAGTATAGTGCATGTATAGTTAATGTTTCTGTTGCACCTGTGCTAGAATTATAATTATTATAACACAGATGTTGTTTAATTAGTGCAATATTACAGGAATCATTTGGTTAATCTATGTTTGACTTAATTGCATCTCTTAGGATCAATTTTAAACCATCTTCTAGAAAATGTGGGATCATTGATTGTACAAGGCCTGCTCCTGATTTACTTAAAATTACACAGAAAAGATTGGAGAGGAACCACAAATTTAATTCAGAGCCAGTAACACTTGTAATTACAAATGCTTTATGTGTGTATTTGTTTATGTGTTTGTTTGTAGCATGTGTACAGCCAGCAAGAGGTTCGGGAGTTGCTTGGCCGCCTGGACCTGGGCAACCGCACCAAGATCGGCCAAAAGGGGTCCTCGGGCCTGTCCAGAGCTGTCTCAGCCTTTGGGATTGTGGGTGAGTACAATCCCCCGACCCTCTTCTTCACTGTCATAGCAACAGCGCTTCAAAGCCAAATGATGGCAACAAATACCTCATTTATAGCATTGGTTCTTCTTTGTGTATCGTCCTGGTTAGGCGTACAATAAGTGCTGGACACTGGGGAAAAACTAAATAAAAGAAACACCTGGCAGTGCATTGTATTTCACTAAAATGTAGCCCCTCTACAACCTTTGCCTTTGTGAAGCTTATAATGTTTTTTTTTCCAATCTATTCAATTTTCAGTGCTCAAATCATAACCATTGATGGGGTATTCAGAAATAACAAGAAGCCTTTTTCACATGTCAGTGCTTTCCCTTGCCTTTTGTTAAAGGTCATGTTAAATTAAATAAGAAATATCATTTGTAAGAGTTATTTAAAAAACACTTTGGTGATAAACAGTGCTTATTTAAAACATATTTTATGTTATTTTCCTTTAAATAACTTATATTATTATGATCTGTTTTACTTGGTCTCAAAAGTGTATTTTTCTGTTGTTCAAAACAACAACATAAAATACCCTCTTATTCCCAAGTGGGCTACATAAATATCTGATCACATATAACACTTCTGTTAAGACATTTAATTTGAAACCTGTTAATAGCTTTGGAAACTCTGTTGAATTACAGTCTCATACATCAGTCTTAATTTGTTTTGGAAGGAAAAATTGCTCATCTCCTATTTGCCTCTTTGTCATCACTTTGGTCATTGCCCTACGGACTCTGTTCCACTCTCAATGCTTAGGTTTATTTAAAGCTTTATTTTGTAGCTCAACTCGTTCTACCTGTCTGCTCCAAATCAAGGTGTGTCACCTGAGAAGTGTGTGCAACTGATGTACAGCCCGCCCCAGTGGCTTTCTACAGAGTAATTGGTGTGACTGAGCTCTTTGATTATGTCATTAAGTCATGACCTACATTTTGTGTTATTGAGAACCTTATTGGTGAAATAAGAACCAGGCTTTCATATTTTTATATTTCTGCACTTTTTCTCACCCAAAATGACCCTGATTTAAAAAAAATCAATCAATTGTTTATTCAGATAATGGAAACAACATTTTTGCCCAACAATCACATGTGAACTCCTCTAACTCTAACTGGAGCCAGGCAGCAAGAATGAAAATAAAATCTAATATACGCATATTGGTAACTGAGTTTATGAGTACAAAATGCATGAACAAAAAGGAGAAGAACAAAAGAAAGAGAATACACAAATAAATGGGGCCCCAAAACCTAAAGAACAATGTTAAAATCACTCAAGAAAAAGTCAGGGGCGTACTAAAGTTCTGGGGTTTCTTCCTTGGGATAAACGTCTGTAAAAAGTTCATGGCAATCACAATCTACTAAAGTGGTGGACACACTGACTGACCTAGCCCTCCATTAGCCACGCTGGTAGTTTGGCTAAAAATATAATACTAATGCAACAGTCTTGAATTCAACTTTACCGTTCATTTTGTGTGTGTGTGTTTATCGGCAAGGGCAAGGCACTTCCGCTATTTGCCAAAGGCCCTGTGTCATATGGAATAACAGTGTCTCAGCCATGTGGCTACAGTCTTTCCTGAGAGACCCTATTTCTGGCACTACTATATTACTGTATAGCAACTACCATTACTGCAAGTAGAATGTGCCATTTTGCCAGTCTGACCCATCTTTGCCAGAAAGACACACAAAAGCCACAATTAAAAAAAAAAGCAATATTAAGTTCAAGGCTATAGTTCACAAGGTTAATTTATTGTTAGTGCACCGTGAAAGATACCTCATAATGGAACATTTGAACACAAACCCATAACTAGTGTAAATCCTTCCGATTTACCCTCACTAGCCACTCTCAGTTCATATTTAATACGCTAAAGTCACTTGGATTGAATTAATATGGATTTATTTTTAAATAGGTTTCAGTCAAGTCAAAACTGTATATAAAACAATGCTATAAAGCCACATTATGTGTTTTTTTGTAAATTGACCATACTGCTTTTCATTGCTCGTTATAAACTTTGTGGAAACCTAAGTATTATGGCTAAAAATGTTATTCAGTAACTTACACAATGTATATATCTAGCATGAGTGTGGGAATTAGAATAAGAAAGATGCCCAATTTAGCATTTTAAGACACCTCAAGACATGATGGGAACTTGGCTTGGGTCACAAAGAGCATTTATTTATTACGCAACAGAAAGCTTGAACTACACACCAACTGCACTGCAACGTGCAGTTGTTGACTGACTTCATACTCACTGTCAACACACCCTCTCTAACTTTTGCCTCTTATTCTCAACCGCACTTGCTTGCATAACACACAGAACTCACAAAGTAAATCCATATAGAAGTTTGCTACTTGTGTAACACACTTAAGCTTATAAAACATCTTCATTATTTGTTGTTGAGGCTTACTCCCAGTGGAGAGTCCATTTTAAGCCTGGTGGGACGTGGAGCTTGCTATTCACCGGTGGAAACCATACGCTGAGTAGTAATCCCAGTTACTAGTAAATGTACCTTTCACATGAAAAATCATCAGAGTGCTACTTTAACTTTTATTTTCTTTATCACTTCTTGTTATAGTGGAGCACAAACTGTCAATTTGATGCATAATCTACTCAACACTGTTCCACTAATTGAAGAAAGTATGTTGATCAAAATGTACAAGCATAATATTTGATTATATAATGTTGAGCCATGTGTTTGAGCTTATTTATTAGTTTATGTAATTGGTTGTTTCTTTGTCCACCGATTTACATCACACTGCATGCGCCTTTATTCTGTTTGTGAGCAGGAACATAATAACATCATTTATTTCACTAGTAATCTCTCAGCACAATGATAGAGCATCTGTGATCCAAATGATATCTAATTCAAGGACTTCTTATTCACTTGCTAAATTGCATCTGTGACACACAATAAAGAAGGTGTGTGTTGCATGCTCATTTACATAAGCTTCTGGCCTTGATGGGGTTAATATTACTATTAATATTCAGGCTATTAAAAAACCACTCAACCATCCCCATGCACTGAATGTCAACAAAGAGATAATACCTCATCAAAAGCTGTAAGTCCTTTATTATGTTACGTGATACTTTCTTGGTTGATTCCAATTATGTAAGACTTCATGGTTTGGAACAGATAGATAATATATATTTAAGTAGAGTATGACACACAAACACTCATGATTCATCTCTGCAAATGAAGGTGTTCTCTTGTTTTTATTGTCAAAGCTGTTGTAGATGGCTGCTCAGATGCTTTTTTATGAACTTCACTTGTGTAATATAAATGACTCAAGTTATGTTATGGCCATAAGCTGTTAGCTTGTGTCCATACTGTCTCTCTGGAAGACAGTCCACATTAACTCATTGGATGTTAATATCTAAAGTCGTTAGAACAATGCATTTTCCTAGGTGACATATCAAGGCAAGGCAAGTTTATTTATATAGCACCTTTCAACAGAAGGCAATTCAAAGTGCTTTACAAAAATGAAAGACATTAAGAAAATGGCATTAAAAAGCAAAGATAATAAACATAAAAATACATGGATAAAAGTTACAGTGCAGTTTTTAAGATAAGAATAGTTCAATTAAAAGCAGTGGCAACAATTAAAGTCTTCAGCCTGGATTTAAAAGTAGTAAGAGTTGCAGCAGACCTGCAGGTTTCTGGTAGTTTGTTCCAGATGTTTGGAGCATAATAACTGCTCCAACAAGCCTCATCTGTATTGGACAAACATGTTTGGAAAAAACAAATACAACTTTATCTGTAACAGTTGAAGGACTGTCTAACATTTGATGCAGCCTGCTTTACCACGCGGGTTCACCCTCTTTGTTTATCAGTGACTAAACCCCGAGTAATAATCCTATAACAAAACTAAAATTGGACAACCATGTTCCTCCACCTCCTCCTGGTGCTCTAATGGCATTTGCAAGATTTAACTGGGCCCACATTTCCCCCAGATTATCTGTCTCATGCGCTGCTGTCAGGACAATTTCATTGAAAAGATTTTGAATGTATACTTCTTCTTTTTTTTGCAGGGTTTGTACGTTTCCTCGAGGGCTACTACATTGTGTTGATCACCAAGCGCAGAAAGATGGCGGACATCGGCGGCCACTCCATCTACAAAATTGAAGACACCAGCATGATCTACATCCCCAATGACTCGGTCAGGGTTTCACACCCTGATGAAGCAAGGTACTTTTTTTTAAATGATCTCCCATATATTCATTCATACACTAGTACCTTATTTTTACACTCACTGGACTACTTTTATTCAAGAAATGGTAATATATTTGTTGGATGCTATTTTGCTAAATCACGCTTTATTTTCATGTGCTGTGATTGTCTTCCTAAGTGTTTGTGCTCGCGTCTTGCTCCTCTTTACTTTAATCTGCTAGATATTTAATATTTTCTTCTTATATTTAAATAAGAACCACTTTTACATAGATGTTGCAACAGAAATGTTACAATGTTGGATCCACTAAGATTTCTGTAACACTTTCAACACTACAAATCAGATTTCAATGCCTTCAGATGAATGAAGCAGCAGCAGCAACACATAAAACAAGCAGAGAAAGATCTGGTTGCATATATTATCTTAATCATTACAATTATACCTATAGATTCGCTATACAAATGCTTTTTTCTGGTACTTTTTTAGATGTGTGCACGACTGACATCGTTTTTGCTCTCCTAGATATGTGCGGATCTTTCAGAACGTAGATTTATCCAGCAACTTCTACTTCAGGTAAGACACATACTCAGTCCACACAGTATTTGTTATTATCACTAACTCATTAATATACATCAAATAGAACGTTTTGAAGGATATTTTGAAGGATATACCACATAAGTTAATGTATTACCTATATTTTGGAGAAGGTTGGGCTATAATAAAGCCACAAGGATTTTTGATGTCCAGATCTCAGATAAATACTAGCAATATTTTAAAATTGCTTTAATTTTCCTGTTTCCTCTCTAGAAGCGTGCCCTTTTGTTGTATTTATAGGAGTCTATGTTAGTATAAAATTGTGAAGTGGTGCAAAAATAACCTTGTATTGATCGAAAAATGAGGAAAATTACATTTTAGACTTTTTGTTACATTACATTACATTTAGCTGACGCTTTTATCCAAAGTGACTTACAATAAGTACATTCGACCAGGAAGACACAACCTTGAAGAAAACAGAATCATATAAGTACATCAGGTTTCATAGAGCCAAACATTTCAAGTGCTACTCAACTGGCTTTAGATAAGCCAGTCCTTTATTAGTATATAAGTGCTTTGTTAATAAATCTATCGCTCGAAGTGGAGTCGAAAGAGATGAGTTTTCAGTTTGTTCCATTTTTAGATTAAGTTGTCATCTTGTACATGCATATTTTTTCTAACAAAAGCTAGCACAATTTGTCACAACTCAGTCTGGTCTGACATACACATCTCTGTAGCGTTGCTCAGTGTTAAATTCACCCTTAGACAGTACAGACTGTACACTTTATATGATATACTGTTGTGCCCTACAGCTACAGCTATGACCTGAGCCATTCGCTGCAGTACAACCTGACTCTGCTGCAGAGGCCTTATGAACTGTGGACGTCACCAACTCTCCCCGCTGAGGAAGAGGTTCAGACCCAGAGCAAGAACGACGGCTTTGACATATTTGAAGATGAGGGTCTGCCTACTCAAGGTGAGTGGCTGTAAAGGAATAGCCCTTATATTCGTTGACATTTATCTATTTACTGCCAATTCGACTGTTTTATTGTCATTGAAGTCCATTGAAAATAACTTCATTTGTGGCTTATGTGTTCTTCCATTATTATATATCTATTGTAATACCTTAACACAAACTTAATACATGTTTCTAAATAGATCTTGTTCCACTTTTTATTTGTCACTTTCTAACAGATTATTTGTTCTGACCCCTTTTCAGTAAAATAATGCCGAGGTTTTTTGTGTTCCTTTTCTTCCTCCACAGTGGTGTATGGCCTCCAGAACGAGCCGTACTACAAGTACGTCTGGAATGGAAAGCTGCTGGAACATGTCAAGGACATCGTGCATCATGACTGGCTCATGTATATTATCCACGGCTTTTGTGGCCAGTCCAGTATCCTTTGAGCATTGCAGAATTCGTCAGCTGTTGATTTTATGTGCATGGGTTTTTTTGTATTGCCATGATCAACTTGTTTCTTTGGGTTTTAAAAGAAACTAAAACAAATGAGCAAAACTAACTGCCTGTATCTTGTTAGGACTCAGCTATCTCTCACATTGTTGTTATTTGTCGGCACTCCCCCTCATCTCGAACTGCAATCAGCCTCTTTCAAAGCACGTGGGTTATACTCTGAGTGTGTGATTCACCACTAAACTGCAGAAGCAATTTGTGTTTGTGCTTATGGATTTATCAAAGCAAGTGTTATAATCAAGCAATGGTTTTGGTCATCAAAGACTGGCAGTTTTATAATCACAACATCTGTTATCTGTAGGGAAAAAGCAGCAACATTGTTAATAATTAATCAGATAAACCACATGGTATTTTTATCAAAACAAATCCTGTGTTTGTACCATAGACTGTATATATAAGGTTTGTACATGCATACACAAATGATGTTGGCGTCTTTCAATTCGGTGCTTCTATGGATCTAACTAAATCTGCATACCGTGGTTATTAGTATTACGCTCCAAGTGAATAATATCCTCTGCTTTTTGAGAAGCTGTAGTATTGATGCATGGGTTACTGCTGCAGAGTAGTGGCTTGAGTCTAGACTAGAACTGAGTCAACAGTTTGATTTATTATAGTCAAAGTCTGCCTTAGGTTTCAGATCCCAATCATTTACCTTCAAGTCTCCTTTGCATAAATCACATTAGGAGTATAAAATATGTAGTTTTTTTGTCTCAGGTCAAAATAAGTTAGTCTTTCAGCAGTTTATTTTAATGAGTTTATATTATAATTACAGTTTTTGAGCTGCAGTAGCCAGATAATCCAAACTGCATTTACAGTCAGTACTGCTATCAACAATTGTCTGGCAGCATGCTGCCACTGAGACATTGTGTGGGCGCTTTACAGTGGAGATGGTTCCTGGAAACTGTTTGGCCTTCATTGCGTTTTTTATGAGCATGAGAGAAAGGATGTGTGCAATAAGAGGAGACTTGGCAGATATATACAAACAATTAGACAAGATTTCTTTTATTTTTTGGGAAAAAGTGGCAGATCAAAGGGAGACATTGGGCCTCGTTAAATATCACTCAGCAATTGTCAGGCTGATAAAAAACTTCAGTCCTAAATGTTCATCGAGTAGATAAGAATGCTACTTATGTGTGCACATGAAACGCAACTAATAAAAAAGTGGATATTCCACAAAAGTAGGTAAATAAAATGGCTATTATTACTTTGTGCATACAAATGCACAACAAATAGTCATTTTTAAAAGAGGTAAAGCCAAAAGTATTAAGGGGAATAGAAAAATAAACGCATTTAGAATGATTAGACCTGATGATGTGAATATAAAGTATGTGTGTTTTTAAAAGAGAAGTGATTGCGTCATGCTGTCAATGTTGTATCGTTATTAATATTCCTTTACCCACCAACCACAGAGCTTCTGATATATGGCCGACCGGTTCACATCACCCTCATTGCCAGGCGTTCCAGTAAATTTGCCGGGACCCGCTTCCTCAAAAGAGGAGCCAACTGCGAGGTACAGCGGTTGCCGAGGCAACAGGGAAGAATAGATAGCGGAGGCAGGGCTGAGGTCCAACGGGATGATTGAGATGACTCAGGGTGATCACGGGGTTTATTTGACCCGCTGCCTCTTCCTTGAGTGCCTGTGGGTGTGCTGTGGGAGGGACTTAATGCACCAAAACATACATTTCCTGCTATCCTGATATATGGTTCGGTTTCCTACTATTCTGTTCAATGCCATATAAGTACAGTAGCTCTTATCCAAATGGAAATTATCTTTCATTATAGCATAATGTTCAACTTTCCTTCGTCACAACAGACAGTTTGTCATGTATAGTGCAGGAAAAGCACATGTGTAGTTAATATTGTAAGGGATGTTCAATTCCCCAGGAGGATCCACAGGCTTTGAAGCAAATATTCGTGGTCTTTGAAGCAAATATTCGTAGGCGCCACACTTCAGTCACGTGATGCCATTGGGCCCAAAAGCACAGTGGCCATTTTGTTGACGTTTGTTTAAAAGCTGAAGTTAAAAGAAGCAGAAGTTTATTATATGTTTGGGCGTTTTTGATAGTCCCACATCATCTTCTTCCACAGATCAAGATTCAGATAGCCAGGATTCTTTGAGTGAATCTAAAATTCTGTGGTCAGCGCCAGCTGCCGAATAAGTCATGTAATTTAAAGGAAAGCTCCTAATGACGTTGTTTTTTTGTGCTATTGTTTACTCAACCTTGGGCTTTGTTTTCTTAGTTTTTTTTCTTTTTGCTTCCAGGGGGATGTGGCAAACGAAGTTGAGACAGAGCAGATCGTCAATGACGCGGCGGTTATGTCTTTCACCGCAGGAAGTTACTCCTCCTATGTCCAGGTGCGAGGTTCCGTCCCGCTCTACTGGTCACAGGACATTTCCACCATGATGCCAAAACCCCCAATACGATGTAAGACTCCTGCATTACCCATTCAATTGTATATTTTCCTAAATATTTGTATCATGGCTTGGTTTGTTTATTGGCTTTTTGGATTGTTTGTAGTGGGGTGGTACTAATCCAAAGGCATGTATACTTACCTAAAGTCTGGGCAGAGAGGAGTACAGCCACAGGAGCTAAACAATGTAATGTGCTGTGGATAAGGGAGAAGCTAAACATATTTAAGATGACTTATATAATACATTGCAATGTAATTACACACTATATTAAGAGAGCCCTTACGAATGGGACCTGAAACCATTATATTTCAAGGTAAAAAAGTACAGATATTCAAATTATAGTGTACACTTTAGCTGTTATTATGATATTGATTGTATTTATTTTGGTTCTAAAAACAGTTGTGCTGCTGCCCCCATTCACAGTATTACATCGCTATGCTTCTGTGCAGTCACTCCTGTCTACTTTTCTAAACTAGGGGTTAGCTGAACTCCATCTACTGTAAGTAATACACTGACTATGGATAGGAACCTTGAACAACCCTACTTCAAACAATCCAAACCACCTCTTTAAGGTGCACATCATCTGCTCTTTAATGGAGAATATGGAGAGTTGGCAAAGCTGCTCAGGCTTTAAAGGAAAATCTTTCTCTCATCCACTTTTCTCTGTAGCATAAATAAAGATTATAGGTATATGTTCTAAGAGAGAGCAGGTATTTAACTGTTTAAGTTGATAATGCACATTGTAAATATTCTATCAGTAGCCCAAGACCAGAAATAACCCTGTGGGGACAAAGGAAAAGTGTAATTGGAAAAAACTGGAGATTGGCCTTAAATCAGGGCCATCCTTTTCTCCAACAGGGCTATTGATAAAATAAAAATGAGAATAAAACAGGTGAAGGCAGGACGCCCCCCCCCCCCCCCCCCGACCGGTTCATTTCTTTGTGTCCATTCCCTTCTCACAATATGAGCTGGATGAAAACACAAATCCAGGGCCAGAGGGGGGTGAACAGCTTCCTAAGTCTGATGACATTGGTGCGTTCAATGCCTGTATGAAATTGTTACAACCAGTTCGCTCTTTAATTCATCCTCAGATGGCCTTTTTTTTGGTGTGAGATAGAGACACTGAGTGTGTCCCTGAGATCCCTCTTTGAACTATCCATCCTGATCCTTAAAGACAGTCCTTATATTTCCCAGATGCACTGTCAGGGTATTTTTCACTTGGTGATTACATATAATTTGACACAGTTTTTCATTGGTATTGGTATACTCATTGACAATTCATTTTTTTCATTATGTTTCGCATGCGATTAGTATCGATCTCCTCATCTAATCATTGGCAAGAAAACAAATGGACGTATTTCCCATAACGCGTATTTTATTTTTTAAATGTTTAATCGTACTTACACTGGTGCTCTGCTTTTTAACTCCTAGAGTGACACACAATCTAAAGCTAAATAAAACGCATGTCTGATTTTTCCTCAAAGACCTTTGGAGCTTTAAAAATTAAAAAAACAGATGCAGACAGGTTATGTGATACTACCGATTGACTTACATCTGTTAAGACGAATCTAGGTCAGTGTGTGAATTCGACCTCATCCCATCTTGTGTCACCCTCTTGGTGCCTGAGATAGCTCACTGTTATACAAGTGTATAAACTATATATATATATATAATGTCTTCATGGTGGCCCGGAAGTGCTCAAATGTCCTGGTCGTGCAGGAGATGACCTGGAGCCTCATTTATAAAGCCTTGCGTAGGATTCACGTGGGAAGGTTGCATACGTAGGACAAAGCAAATAAATAAGCACAGACATTTTCCAATTCATAAAACACTGCGTACCGGCGTAGGACTTGCGTGCGGCACGTCCTACGCCGGTTTCCCTTTTATAAATCACAATCAACTCGAAATGCGGCGCAGCTTTTGCGGGCTTCACGTAACGCCCATATTTGCCTACAAATAGTCAAAGAAACGCCCCGTATTAATATTCATTTTGACTGGCTGCATGAAGAAGATCGCAGGAAATGATGACAGAACAGCTAAAAAAGACATTTCACACCGTGTCAGATGTTGGTTCTTTTGGGGAGGTGGAGACAAATCACATTGTTTGGTGGATGCAGTTTGAACCAGAGTAGCAGCATGGAGGTCGGATCGTCACCAAAACAAATAAATAAGTGGTTCGAAAAAAGTGAATGACAAAATACACATAACCTTCCTCAGGCAGTGTGTCTGTGTTTGTGCCGGGGACAGGAGACCCCCCATGATAAGCAACTGTAAGAAAGTATCGGGGGATCCCTGCGGAGTGGAGTCTATTCATTTTATTTATTTTTATTTGGTGGTTTGTGTTCCAGCTGTTGATCAGCTGAGCGCAGTGTCTCCACTGCAGCAACTCTATCCACCAGCTAAAGGAAATAAAACTAATGTGTTGTGTTATATCAGCTGCCAAATCTACCAAATATATGGTGTTCTATAGTTTCCATACCTCCTGTGTTTTATGCGGGTCTTAGCAAACGGCATGAAACATGATTAAACATGATAGTATATAAAACCATGCTCGTATCTATACAACCTATAGAAATACAAAACGGCCTCAGTTTAGACGTAATTCTGTCCTTTTGCTTACAGCATCATTTATGAGAATACATTATTATATATTAAGACAAGATATTCGAGGTGGTTTTAAGTAACATATCCGTATATATTTTTTCTCCAAGTTAGGTTTTTGTGTGCACTGAGGAGTCTCAAACAGGCGTTTGTTTAATCATTTTAAGATTGCCTTCCATCAATGTTTGCGAATTAATTCTTCATATATGATACATGAGAGGTAACATTTTATTTATGGTATTATTTCCACATATTTCTCTCCATTCTTCCTTCTGCCAACGGTGTAGCAGTTTCTCGTCCCTCCCGTTTTTTTGCTTAATGCGTACGCATGGGTCAGAGTTTGCGTGGAGGACCGCACATTTTCCTGTCGAGTTTGTTTTTTATAAATCGCAAACATTGCTTAGAAACTGGCGTACGCGATATTTTGAGCGTACGCACCGTTTATAAATGAGGCCCCTGAACTTGGTTACTCTTCTTCTTCTTTAGATACCAGTGAGCCAGTCTGCCCTATTTCCTTTAATCTGTTTTCTGGCTGCTCCACTGGTCCAACATGGCTGCTGGCTGCAGGTGTTGGGCTCCACAGGAGGCATTAAACATGATGTTAAAATAAAAAAACCATTAACGATAAGCAGGGTCAACAACAGGGGGGAGGAAATACATTAGTTTGCTCAGTCTGTAGTTAAGTGTGCTGTTTGGCTGTTTCTTGAATTTCTCATATTCAGCAGACATCCAGACACAATACAATGGCATAAGATATTTCCATTTGTTTAACTATTTTATACCATGCAATATCATGAGTGCCCTATACATATTTAACACTCTTTGTGATTTCTCTTTCAGTGGACCAAGCCGACCCATACGCCCATGTAGCTGCCCTCCATTTTGACCAGATGCTGCAGCGGTTTGGCTCTCCTATCATCATCCTCAACCTGGTCAAGGTAACATGCAAAGTTATTATTAAGTATATTCTTAATAAAACTAATATATATACTAACATCACTCTAAGAGAGATGTGATGAACATTTAAATATATAACTTACTTTTAATTCGGGAATGACAATGGGTCACTAAAATAAATCATGCCAAGAGAAGGGGAATGGCTTTCAAAGAAAACAATGTTTTATTGGGGAATTGTTTCCTTGGTAACTGAAACTAAAACATGGGGTACTCACTATTGTCATTGGAGCGATGGCCAGCAAAAGTCTGATTAATAAGATCTAGGTAGTGAGATATTTAAGTTTTCTTCAGAAAGACTGGCTTTTAAGTGTGAGTATTATGTAAGATATATTTGTAAAATCACCAAAAAGGTAGATATCTAGGGGGGTGTGAATATGCAATCAGTCAAGCACTGGATTTTTACTGGGGGGTAAGCTGTTGCTGTGGAGACTTTAATAATAATGTCAGATTTTCCCGGCAGTTGCTGCTTACCTGGCGTTGACATGGTAACGTTTAATAATCTTGGTCTGCTTTGCCCTTAAAACACATGCAGCAATGCTGAAAGGGATGAAAACACTGCACACACTCTTACCTGCACACACACAGCATACAACTTCACTGCTTATGAATTACGAAATGACAATGCAAAGTATCACTAATAAGTTACTATACGCTAATAAAATGTCATCTTATATATATATATGTTTTTATACTGAGTACAACTCCACAAGAAGAGTTGCATGAATGCATTATTCATAAGGAATAATCGCGTCTTTACATTGTTTTATCTTCTTATCCATGTGTGCAAAACTGTTAGCAATGTCCTCTCATGAACCAGTGCGCTACTACTCTTTCTTATTCACCAGCATGGACACACTCATGCAAACAGCTATTCACTCTTGGGTTTCAAGCTCATGTTGTATCACAGACTTTAGAGGTCTACACAAGCTGCGGCCATGTGATATGTGCTGGCTGGATATATACAATACACCCTCTCTCTTGTCCCATGAGACAGTAGGAGGAAGGATTTGTTAAGTAACCATGAAACCATGACAGCCCTTCTCTCAACAGTGTTGACTTGGGTCAGCATGCTGTGTCAACTCTTGGATGTTTGCATGGTTTTCTGATGGGTCCGAATGATAAGAGGAAGAAAACACATGGCCGAGCATGTGAATCGCCTTTCCTATCAGACAACTTAATTAGATTAGATTTGTTGTGACTGCCGGAGAAAATCTCTACTCTCCCCACCTACAAATTATTCATTTTTATTCAGCACCTAATCAATTAATTTTTCAAATTAATCAACAACAAAACATTTTTGCCAGAGAATCCATTCATATTTGGGAGCAACCACCAAACATAGAACCTGCCCACACAAAAGGAAGAGGAATTAAGATGAGAAAAATAAAGACGTATAAATAAAAAAAAATACACATCGCACATTTGATTTTTACGGTGTCCATGACCAGCTCCCCCCCCCCATATGTAGTACATGTGCACATGTTTCCTAGTCTTTCTTCTGTGCCTCATAAAGTGCGTGTGTGTTTGTGTGTGTGTTTGTCAGACAGTATGACACACCCATGCCAAACGAATGAGGAAATGCATCGTTAATGTGAGTGTGTTGCTTTGCCACGGCTGGATGTGTGCATGTGCAAGCTGCTAAATGATGCTTCCAAGCCCATTATCACCCAGGGAGATCAGTCATAAAGACACAATGTGAGGAGACATAACTTAATGGAGAAATGTCTTAATGGACTGTGTGACCACAGGTCAAAGAGACACACAGGGGGTGTGTGAATGCATTAACAAAAAAAGTCTTATTTATTTACAAATATTTTCTATGAATTCATTAAACATCTAGAGCTCAGAAACAATAAACCAACAGCAGTCAAACTTTTTGGATGCCCTGATGTAAACTCATTAAACATTTTTATCGGAAGATAATTAGCACTTTTTACTGTAATAAGATTCTAAATGAAACTATGAATTCACCTCCTAATCCCTCTTTGTGGCATACAATTCAATTTGCACCAATATCCCCTACAGTTACACCTATTATATTACAGTATATAACCCCACCTATCTGCATTGTCTCTCCTCAGCTCTGTGCTTTACATTTCACATAAGTCGTAGTCTGAATGGATTCTGTAAATTGTTTCTCGCAGCTCTATTTTTCAGGGTTATTGTGGAGAAGACCTGAAAGGATCTCTGTGAATGCGTTTATTACAACCAACAGATTTCTCATGTTGATCTATACTGGTGTCCTTGTTGGACTGGCTTTGTGGGTAGATTAAATCCTACATGCGATACACACATGCGTCTCTTTGTTGTGCTACAGAAACGGGAAAAAAGGAGACATGAGAGGATCCTGAGTGAAGAGCTGTACCCAGCTGTGATCAACCTAAATCAGTTTCTCCCTCCAGAAAACTGCATCGACTACATCGCCTGGGACATGGCCCGCTACACCAAGAGGTGGGGACTATAGATCTTTAAAGTCCAACAGCAGATAGGATCCTTTCTACTGAGATTTTAAAGGTTAGGAGGTTAATGCAGTATAATAACTCGTGGTGGTATCAAACTAAATGTGTGAGAGCAAAGCTGTTTGCCCGAGCTAGTGTGGAGAATGATGAGCAGCACAAAATGGCTATATTTCATCTAAATGTAAATTATTTCAGTTTTCGTTTTAAATATGGTATTGTTATCTGATATTTTCTGCCATTTTAAAACTTCCTTGAATCCTGTTAGGATCAAAGACTAAAGTTACGTCATACTCTGAACTCAGAAATGTTTAAACTTTTCCAAAAATGTTTTTCTACAGCAAAGTATTTAAAATATTCTCTTCTGATCAGTGACATAATCACTAACTAAAAAAACAAAAAAAAACTGATGGAAGATCAGTCATCCACATTGAACGTAATGGTCACGCCCCCTGTATACAGAAGCATTACTGTTCCACAGCTCCAGAAACAAAAATTTAGAAATTAAAATTCCTCATTTCTATTTCTCTTAGTAAGTTGTGCAATGTTCTGGACCGTCTGAGTATGATAGCCGAGAACGTGGTGAAGCGAACCGGTTTCTACATCAACCGCTCCGACTTCTACTGTCACACCGTCAGACCCGATGACAGGTGAGCCATTTCAGACTCCTAGCTTCAATTCAATTCAAATGACTGCATTACAATTCCATATAAAAGAGCGAGAAAGAGAAGGTGGCAAATGGTATGCCATGACATACCAGTGATATGAGAAAAAAGAGGAACAAACCATGTGCTAAACCATGCCACCATCTTTTTTCTATTTGCGTATCATGGAAGGAAAGCTACATTTTCCCTGTATTACCCTATGCCCTGTAAGGTGTCCTTGGGTGCTATGAAAGGCGCCCCCCAAATAAAATGTATTATTATTATTAAATGTTTCTATTCCTCTAATTCTGACCCCCACACTTATTGAGGCTGTTTAATTTGAAAAATGTACTCCTATGAATTCTTAATGGGAATGACGCCTAATGACCATTTTGTCTCAGAGAGTTTTCTAGATTTCCATCTGTGTACTTTGTGTTGGCCATTGCTAGCATTTCTTAATCATTTCCCCCTAACATTACCATTTTGTTACATAACCCAACGACCTCTCCATGGTAACTATGTATTACCCTTTCTTCTGCAGTCCCAATGCTATCTCACATTCTTTGTTATACACACACGCACCTCACACTCATGCACATGATCTCTCACATACACACAAATAAACATAACCCTTGTAAGTTGATGTGGTTTAATAATTATGGCACCTCTAGGCTTCATCACATCCATAAATGAGCTCATGAATTATAAGGATAATCAGATTAGAGTGTTTACATTTATGCAGTTTATGTTTCATTGATTTATCAGTAAATTATAATAAATATGCAGAATTGACAAGTGTACTTTAATGCAAAGTATTAATGTTTTTTTCTTGGTCAAGTTAATTAAAATGTATTTTGTTTCAGGTGGGGAGATTTAGGTGGACATATCACAGCCAGTGGACGGGTGCAGGTACGTCACATGGCGGAGGGGTTTGCTGTAACTTTGTGTCAGAATTCAGTTTGTCACTTAATATTCTACCCAAATTATTTAAAAAAAAACATAATGTAAACAAATTCATACTCAACAAATTAATTATGAGCAGTGAGATTTCTTGCCAAAAAACATAGCTTTTCATATGATGTTTATTTGAGAAAGGGGCTCAGCATTCATTTAGATGCAAAACTAGGCCAAAGCATATCGTTGCATAATGAGTGTTTTTCTTAGAAACCTTGATCACATATGCAGCGATGTTCTTGGAATTATCCGAGCTGTTTTCCGCAATTTAATGACCACCATTTACAGAGGGTTAATACATGGAGATGGTTACAGCTGATGCTGTGATTTCACTAATATAATTACCTTATTATTTAGTTTGTGTTTAACTACATACTGAACATACATACATTAAGTAAGTTTAATGAGTCTTTATTGTTGTAGACCGGCGTGTTGAGGACCAACTGTGTGGACTGTCTGGATCGGACCAACACCGCTCAGTTCATGGTGGGGAAGTGTGCGCTGGCCTATCAGCTTTTTGCACTGGGAATGATCGACAAACCCAGACTCCAGTTTGATACGGACTGTGTGAGGTAAAGCTCCTTTCGGTAGCATGTATTATGCCAGAGCCAATGAAAAATGTTGGTCAGTTCAGCAATATGTAAATTTTGTCTGAAAACCTAGGCTACATTATGGATTTTAATTCTCACTTATTAGGATCCCCAGTAGACTAAATCACACTTTTTGCAGTAAAAAAATCCAGAGTTACACACGACTACCCCCGTTGTCATGTATAGGGTTGCTTCTAATGATTATTTTCATTATTGATTCATCTGTAGATTCATTTATTTGATCAATAAAAATAAAAAGGTTTATAAAAAGTATTACATTTGACTGTGGAGATGTTTCATAGACTTAAATGCATCGGGGAGAAGAATCATCAGTCACATGTCTAACTTGACTTCTTTAACTGGAATTCTGATCTACTTGTACCTCTACATTAACACCCCATAATACGTTTATTTAGATCTTTGCTCATGAAACAGGAGTTTTATAAGTGTTGCACACCTCTGTTGTTTTGCAGAAGCAGAAGAAATGCATACAGCAATCACACAAACGCCACATTTTGTATAAGAATCTCTCAAAATCAAGAGAAGATTACCTTATCTAGCCTGTGTGTGTGTGTGTGTGGCCCAGGTTGTTTGAGGAGCTGTATGAGGACCATGGAGACACGTTGTCACTGCAGTACGGTGGCTCCCAGCTGGTCCACAGGGTCAAGACCTACCGCAAGATCGCTCCCTGGACACAACACTCCAAAGACATCATGCAGACCCTGTCGCGCTACTACAGCAACGCTTTCTCAGGTGCGTTACACACACACATTACACAGGTGCATAACAATGCTTTATTACACACCAGCACAGAAGTAATTAAGAAGGGACTGGAGGATTATGCATGTTACTTATCTCTTATATATGTTGTGTTACTCAATAAAACCATTTTATGCTGCTGTGTTACACCTCAAGTGTGAACGTACGTTGCACACAGTCATATTCAGCATAGTTCCCTAATGACTGTTGGCACAGTTACAGGGTGTTCAAAGCAATTTCTATGACAACTGCAAAAAGTGTTAGATTAAGAGCATTTGATTTCCGATATTGTTATCTGGAGAATTATTTTAATTATCTGGTGAGATGTTTTCTCTTTTTCAATTTGCCACTTGCATCTAATGTCTAAAAAGTCTGGATGTGTTGCTTTGTGGTGCCTGCAATTAGATGTTCTAATAACTATAAATGACACCCTTGTTTATATGTAGTCACAGCGCATCTATGGAAATGTGCATGGGTGTACACAACACTCTAGTGACTGTTCGTGGTATCTGTAGCCCTAGAAATGGAAAAGGAAGGTTGTGTGCTTTGTATTAAGTCAAGAGGGATGGCGCTGTGCTGCTTGACCTACCAAGTTAACCTCCTGTTGCTTCTCTGGCTAAGATATGCCTCAGCACTCTCTGCAAAGCACCAAAGTAGTCTATAGTAGGACAAAGACAAGCAATAGAAAATTGTAATCCAGTAGGATAAGGTAGCTGTGACCTTCCCTTCAACCATAACAACTATTTGCAAATAATGTCATTTTCATGTGCTATGAAAAACCAATTTGCTACCAAATTGAAACACTCTAAAAACGGCCTTGTATCACTCTTTAAAAGTGTTTTTTATTCAATTGAAATCAAATTAAATTGTGTTTTTATAGCGCAATGTCGCATTATTGAGTGATGGCCATAGCACCATACAAAATGAAACACTGTATCTTTTGAAAAACAAGTATATTAGCAATATAAGGAGAGTCATTTGTGATGCTTATCAGAGCATACACAGCAATCATTCCTCAGTAAATTAATGACATACACTTCAACATCCCTGACAAACACTTTTCTTTCTCACATAAACATTTTTGACACACAAACATACAGTACGCACTGAGACCAGTGAAATGTATTTTTTACTTTGTGCATATCATTCATAATAACATGTTGTGAGACATTGCTTCTGTGAATTATTTCTGATGCATGTCTACATTGAAGTTAAAAGCTAATCCATAATCGCCAAGAGGAAAGGCGAGGTATCAGGCTTTAATACAGCCAATTTTGTTTTGAATTATTTTAATTATATTGGAGCAGCACAGGGCTTCACAGGGGATGGATGGCACTCAAAGTAGGCAACATTGAAAACATGTGCCATGTGCTGAACAACAAATGAAACATTACACAGAACAGAATTTTTTTAATACAAGCACATTGTCCAGAAGTGGTTCGGAGAGATTTTACTGACAATGCATTCAATACTTTTTTATATTGAAGATTTCATACATAATGACATTCAACATAATGTGCTCAAGAGAAAAAAATCATAAAACAAGTATAAACTCTCTGGAAATAATTGCTTTTTAACAAACAATAAGGCTTACAAATATTTGGTATTTCTGCTTGAACAATGACTAAACCAGGGGTGGGGAACCTTTTTCCTCTCAAGGGCCATTTCAATTTTTACAATATCCTCAGAGGGCCGTACAAATTATTGACCTCTGCTTAAAAAAAAAAAAATCACAGCCCATTCATTTCATTCTGTGCAAAGAAAAAGCAACCTCTTAATCCAGATATCTGCATGCACCACGGTGTGGCGTGACCACCAAAACAGAAAGATATGGACACAAGATGTGTGCCAATGTATTTAGTTTCCAACCATGTGAACATGATTTAAGTGGGGGGGGACCTCACCTCCTCTAGGGGGGTCCGGGGGGCATGCTCCCCCGGGAAGATTTTTTTTTAAATGTTGAAGTTAAAAGCATCAATCTGGTGCACTTTGAGAGCAACATTAGGAGATCTATGGATACATCTCTCAACACCCATATGAAACAGAACTGGAAGCAGATTTATTTTTCTTTATGAATATTTGACAAATCACTCTCCTTTCAAACTGTATTCTTCTTTATTAATAACAACTTTTTTTACTGTCATATAGTATTTTATACCTGTTTACTTTATTCTCTTATTTTTTTTATAACTATAATGATCATATAAAGATGTGCCTTTACCTCACTGGTTGTAGAAAAAGCTTCTTATATTCGTTAGCATAGCTAGCTAACCAGATGCTAATAACAACAAAGTTATTGACTGTATGATCAGTGTGACGGATGAGCAGATCGCCACTGGGCTTTCAACTAAAGACACAGCCACGCAGAAACTGCAGCATGTGTACGGCTCCTTATGGGTACTGCAATTTCTGAAATGCCGGAGCGGCGTTCTGGTTCTCTCCGTCAGAACTGCACCCTGTCAGATGAGACATATACCACGTGATGACACGTTGGGCTCGTGTTGTGTTCAAGGACCCCGACCTTGGCCAGGAAAAACAGGCACTCGCTTGTTTAATTTTTTTGCGGTCTAGATTTCTTACATTTTTTTCTTTTTTGCGTGTGTTTATAAATTACCTCGAGGGCCGTACCAAATTGTCTCGCGGGCCGTATACGGCCCGGAGGCCGGAGGTTCCCCACCCCTGGACTAAACCATGATTGACTCTAGTAATCCCTCATCTGCATTTAGTTTTATAAATTCTCTTTTGTAGATTAACTAACCATTATGTTTTATTTGTTATTATTATGTCCTTCTTGCACCTCCAGATGCTGACAGACAGGATGCCATCAACCTGTTTCTCCAAGTCTACCAGCCATCAGAGTCCAAGCCTCACCTGTGGGAGCTGCCCACCGACTTCTACCTGCATCATAAGAACACCATGGCCCTCCCCCAAGACAGACGCAGGTAACAAACACATCTGTATACTAACAAACACACTTGCTGTACTAAAATGCACATTTATAAATAAGAACCTTGGATAACATGTTTGCATCTGCCACAAAACCTCTTTCAATGGCTTATGAATGTTTGTGGGTCTTTGCATTTACACTAATTGAATATATCAGTGGGAAATCACTCGCAATAGATTAGCGCTGCTATTGAAAATGATTATTTTAACCCCAGGATGTACAAGTCTGCCTTGGATGTTGTTCACATGAGCAGTTTTTTATTTATTTTGCTCTCTTAATCTGGCAAAAAATACTCTTTGTCTCTGGTGTTATTGCTTCATGGCTTATCGCCACATTACTGCAATACAGTTACTTTGGTTTCTCCTAGGGTGCAGTGTGTTCAAGGCCATGGTTTAATCCTATATACACCCTTTGTCATGGGTATAAGATACATGAACAATGGGAAATAGACCATTTTTTAGGTTGCAATTTGCTGTCTGGGACTCTAAGGGACATTTGTAGCTAGTTCTGCAAGCTACTTTTATTGGAAAATAAAATGGCTGTGTTGTAAATCAAGCCTTTTTCCCAGGTAATTGTACCCATTTCAACACGTGCGTATCTTGTCTGTCTGCAGCTACACACTGTGGTGGACTGCAGGGATCTTGTCCTACCTTCCTGTGCCCTATGATGAAGGTCGGTATCTCTTCAGTATATGATAATTGGAATAATGCCTGCAGTATCTGTAATAGGTAACAGAGGCAGCTGCAGATTAGTTCCTTGATCTTTTTTATGAAAATCTAATCAAAATAGTTTATCGTCATCCAGTTTCAAGATGGAGGAATAACGCCTTGTCTTAGCTTTGTAGGCACATATCTCCGGTTTTCCTAAATAAATTACTGTGCAACAGTGTTTGTAAGATCATAAAAATGAAATATAATGTCACCAGATGCGATGTTTTGTCTCACTGGTGTTTTTTTAAACAACAATGGAGCTCAAGGGCACAGACAATTACACTTTATCTGGCATTAGTTACACAGATGGGACATGTTTGGAGGTTACATTCATTGTTCTAATGGTTTTTTCATGGGCATTGCTGACATAATATCAGCAGGACTTTCTTTATTGTTTTCTTGTGATAATTGATTTTTCTGCACGTTTGATTTGTGCTCCTGTGTGGATGCAGTCCCCTGTGAGGACAACATGAAGAAGGTAAAAGTGAAGAGAGTGAACCGCTTTGAGGAGAGCATAGACATCTACACAGAGTTCTTCAGACCCTATGAACTGACCTCCTTTGATGACACATTCTGCATCGCCATGACCAACTCTGCAAGGTAAATACACTCGCAACTCTTTAGACACTTAAAGATACATTTGAAACATAAAACTAAATCAAAATGGACTGAGTGATAATCTACAATCCACTATATTTTCTAGCTAACTACAGTGTAACAGTTATTGCTTAAACATTGTGAAATTAAATGAAAGCATCCCTGTTGTTTTGATGGTAAACACTTTGGATTTAAACTGTAACAAATACTCATTATTTGTAATTGTGATGGGTTTCCTTATAATTTGTGTTCATAAAGGGAATTTATGCCCAAAACCGTTGGAGTTGATCCAAGCCCCTTCACAGTTCGCAAGCCGGAGGAAACGGGAAAGTCAGTGCTGGGGTGAGTGCAGCTTGAGCTAGTTACATGTTCACATTTGTGATGTTCTGTTTATGTAATGAATCACATGTCACCGTGCCCTCATTCATATGGCTTCATTTGACACTGTGTTACCAAAAACAAGGCTTTGTCCTTTTTCCAGTCTTTGTTTAGAACACTGTGTGTGTGTGTGTGTGTGTGTGTGTGTGTGTGTGTGTGTGTGTGTGTGTGTGTGTGTGTGTGTGTGTGTGTGTGTGTGTGTGTGTGGTGTGTGTGTGTGTGTGTGTGTGTGTGTGTGTGTGTGTGTGTGTGTGTGTGTGTGTGTGTGTGTGTGTGTGTGTGTGTGTGTGTGTGTGTGTGTGTGTGTGTGTGTGTGTGTGTGTGTGTGTGTGTGTGTGTGTGTGTGTGTGTGTGTGTGTGTGTGTGTGTGTGTGTGTGTGTGTGTGTGTGTGTGTGTGTGTGTGTGTGTGTGTGTGTGTGTGTGTGTGTGTGTGTGTGTGTGTGTGTGTGTGTGTGTGTGTGGTGGTGTGTGTGTTGTGGTGTGTGTTGTGTGTACACAGTACGATAATTAAAAACATCACTTAGTTTTGAGTAAAACAAGAAAAAGCAAAGGAGACAAAAATAACTCTATACATGAAAACAGACATAACCTACTATCATAACTAGGGATGGGTACCGAGCCCTGGTATTAAACGGGCCCCGGGGCTGACTTATTAAAGACCGTGGTACCGTTAAGCTCCGACGTTATCGGTCTTTTTATCGGTACTGGAGACATGTAAAAAATATGTAATATGTATTATTGCTACACAAACATTATATTGCAGTTTTAGTGTCGCCAACTCCGTTTCTAATATGCAAAAAGTCTTGCAAATGTGTCAAATTATTTTTCACGATCTTTCCAATCCAGACGAGAGATCTCTCTCCCCGTCTGTGTGCGAGGGGGCGGGGCAGTTTACACACGCAGCTGCTACATGCAGCAACACACACACACACAGAGTAGATGGCGGAGAGAACGCGCTCCGAGGTGTGGTTAAACTTTACCCGTCTCGATGTGGAGAATGCTCGTTACCAAAAGTGGAATAAGAGTTTAGCATGTAAGGGCGTTAACACGAGCAATTTGTCTAAACATTTAGCAAAAGTGCACCACATCCAGACGGAGAAATGCACCGTTTTCGACTGTCTTTCTAGTAGCTCTGTAGCCCCATCCACGAGTAACGTTTCCACGTCAGGTATTATGTATGCTAGCAGCAACACACAAAGTTAATTCAATTATATAAACATGGGTTAATGATTAGAGGTAACTGAGTTATTTATTTTGTTAAAGTTTCAGCTATTCTGTTTACAATTCTTTATTTAATACGATTTAATACGATTTGTTAAAACATTGTTGTTTCTTTTGATGTGAAATATTACGTATTTAATTTAAATAAAAAGCAATGTTAGTTTTGTTCATAATTTGTTTAGTTTACCTTATTTTTTTCTCCAAAAGTACCGTTAAAAGACCGGATCGATAAGATAAAAGTAGTAGTACCGTTAAAACCTTAACGACAGCAATCCCTAATCATAACAGATACAAAACATTTGCAAAATAGCATCAAAATAAATAAACACAACTACATTACATTACATTACATTGCATTTAGCTGACGCTTTTATCCAAAGCGACTTACAATAAGTACATTCGACCAGGAAGACACAACCTTGAAGAAAACAGAATCATATAAGTACATCAGGTTTCATAGAGCCAAACATTTGAAGTACTACTCAACTGGCTTTAGATAAGCCAGTCCTTTATTAGTATATAAGTGCTTTGTTAATAGTTCTATCGCTCGAAGTGGAGTCGAAAGAGATGAGTTTTCAGTTTGCGCCGGAAGATGTGCAAGCTATCTGCTGTCCTGATGTCAATGGGGAGCTAATCAACTAATGATGGTGAAGCACAATACAAAGAATCAGAATCTGAAATCCTTTATTTGTCCCATAATGTTGACATTTACATGATTACAACAGCAGATACAGTGAGGGATTTACACACGTTATTAATAATACAATAACTAAGAAACAAAATACAAAATTGCAGATATATACACCATGGAAAGAAAAAAATTCGCAATATTTTTATACTGGCCTCGCCGAAATCTCCTTCTTGGTTAACCAGCGAGATAAACACTCTCACAAAGTAAAACTCAGGACCCCGAGGTGATGTTTTGAAGCTTTACTAAGCAAGCAGTATGAAACTGAAGGAATACAGAAACAAGAGCAATTGTAAATATCAACTACAACAGTGGTTCTCAAATGGGGGTACGCGGACCCCTAGGGGTACGTTGGAGTACTGCAGGGGGTACGTGAGATTTATTTTATGTTAATGAAAAAAAAAAACGTAATTCATGCATTTAAACAAACTACTAATAGTAGATTAACTACTTTCTTCAAAAGTGTACAGTAATTCTGGATAATAAAATGGGAACAATAAACGGGGTGCTCTCTTTTCCTCTCCCTCTCCTGACAGCTCGTCAGGCTCGTGCAGCTCGCTGAACCTGTAATAAGTGACCCGACAGTAAAGAATAAATATATGTATAACTAGTTTAGCTAGTTCCAGAGTAGATAAACTAGCTAAGTGTGTTAGTTAGGTCTAACTCTTAGTGTATTTTCCTCCGCTCAACGGTCCGTCACAGCGGACGGAGCTGTGATCATGCAGAGCTGCGTGTTCTCCGTCAGCAGCAGCTTCTCTGATCTCTGATCTCTCTCTCGCGCGTCCAGTTATACTTCACTCGCGTTTATGTCCAAATCTATCAGATCTAGCTAGTTCTAGCTAATGATATGACTGCCTGCTTATCAAAGGACCTAAACAATAAGCGTTGCTTGGCAACGGCGTGTGGCCGCAAAGTATAGCATATGTTTATATGAGGTGTCAAAATCCCATGCTCATAAAATGCTCATATATCTTTTTCTCTTCATTCCCCATGCCCCAAAATAAATAAATAAATAAATAAATATACTAATTTTAGGAAAAGTAACGAGGTTTGAGCAGTGTGGGTTTTATATTAACAGAGTTACACATATTTCAAAACGCAAAGTGTAATAACCGCAGTTGCCTCAGTTCAATGCAACTAATGTCGTCTTAGTGTTATTGCATGATGTTAAAATTGGTTTGCCATGAATTTAGTGATGGATTGTAAACATTTGAAATGTAGCATTTAAGTTTTTCTCAGTTACAATGTTGTTGTTTCAATAAATCAGACACTGATGGTGCATCGCTGTACTGTACCTCTTTATATAGGCATTTTTTTTCCGAAGGGGGTACATTATTGAAAAAAGTTTGAGAACCACTGAACTACATGACATAATAATTACGTATACATAGATATATATCCAAGACGGCATGAAATTAGGTCAGTGCCAAAGTACAGATGCAATGTTTAAGCTATATTGCATATACAGCAACTACAAAATGTCAGCTGGGATCAAATATCACAATAATGCACTCAAGGTAAAGATATATAATGTAGAAACATAAAAACTTGAAATGCCTTCTCAAGGGCTATGATGAATGATGGATGGCACAGGATGAACAGACGCCACCTTAGCTGGAGCACACATGCTATTCTGAAATGTCTCAGGCTAACTTTCTGTCACATGGGAACTAAAAATAACTGCTTCATGCAGTACGGGAAGTCACCAGAAGGAGTCACTATAACACACAAAATAATTGGCGGAGCCAAAACAATATTAGTTTTTAAGAAAAGTCCCCATATTGAATTTAAGAGCTAGCTGGTACAAAGTTGAATCATTTCCATACCACATTCTGCAGTTACATAACTACATCGCAGCTCATCACAGATCAATACACACATTATGATATTAACACCGACCATTGGTTCAAGAAATGTCATTAAGGTTGAGTCACAGCCTGGGTAAGATGCAAACATCCGCCTCATCAATCAGCTTCTTATGTAATGGACCATTTCATAAGACCAGTCAATAATCAATTCATCCAGTTGGAAGGTCTCCTTTTTTTGTATCCGTCTATAAATCTTTAGTTTCACATTATTCTATCAAATCACTTCACGTTAGAACCAGGTTAGAACTGAGTGGTCTCTAACAGCAATTTACTTGATTTACAGTGTAGACGTTTAATCTGTAGCCACTTAATTTAAATGTCATTACATAATATTCTTCCGAAGCACATTACAACAACAATCTGTATTTTGAGAAGCAAAAAGGTGATAACAATGTTTTGAAGATAATCTGACATTTGTTGTGTTTGCTGTTTTCCTATTTTCCACAGGAGGTTAAAGTGCACAACTACCCTATGTATTAATTTGAACTAGTTTTAATCTTCCATGCACGTATGTATATATATTGTGTGCATTTAAAGAAATCATGAATGCTATTAACTTTATTTAAAGCTCCCCTATTATATTCTTTTTCAACAATATATTATAGGTCTCAGATATATACAAAACATATCTCTGAATCTTTGGCTCGAAATACCAAACAGATTGCTCATTGTAGCATGCCATATACCCCTACCTGGTTGTAAATTTGAGTGATGTCAAACTCCACAAAATTATAATTGCAGAATCAAGGGGCACTTTAGACTTAGAGTCTGAACTCTTTATTTTTCTTTGTGACTGTTACGTCCCAACTAGGGGAAGAGGAAAGCAACATACACCAGATTGGAATTGGTAATAATTATAAATGGCTTTATTATACCAGGGTGAAACAAAATGGCAGGCAGGCAGCCTGAAACAAACAAAGTGGCCACGAGGGCGCAAGTTTACACAAACAACCAAACAAAGGGAGGACTGACTCTAAAAAGGGAGCCTGTTTACATACAAATAAATAGATAAACTAAATAGTAACTAAAACCCTCACTGTCAAAGTGGTACTAACTAAAGAAAAGGAGGCTGTAAAAAAACACAGCTAAACTAAACAACCGTCAACTTAGAGACTCAGATACTCTAATCACATAGTCACATCTAATCATATCACACTACAAAACACAGACCACACAATTTAACCACAGAACGAAGAGCAAGTAGCGAGAGGCGTCTGTTCACTCAACAGAGCCTCCAGAGTGATGATTGTCCCCAGGCTTTGTAGTCGTCTCAAGCAGTTGTGCGCCGGCTGTACGCTGCGATTGGAGTGGTTGGGCCCGGCGTGCTCCAATCACAATCTTCAGGGGGCGGACCAGGAGATGGCAGCCAATCACGACAGGGCAATCGCACAGCTCATTTACATGCAACACACATTAACACAGTTAAGAGGACCAGGAAGGCAGCAGCCGTAACAGTGACTCGAAGGTTTATTCCCGGTATAAGTCAGTATTTCTGCTGTGACGGGAAATGTAGTCTATTAAAAAAAGTCCTCTAAACATGACATTGATTTACAAGTCCTTCTGCATGTGTGTTTTCACTCAAATACAGCACCAGACACTTTTTACGCTGCTATGGACAATCTGGCATTAATGCACATTCTATGGACAATTTTGCACTAATGTACATTCTGAAATATTGAAGTTTTATTGATTGTTGTGTTTTTATTTAGGTCTTAAAGGTGGGGTAGGTAAGTTTGAGAAACCGGCTCGAGATACACTTTTTGTTATATTCCATGGAATGCTCTTAACATCCCGATAGCAATGAATATCTTAAGTGCTTTGACAAAAAATACATTAAAAAATGTCATCTGTGGAAGCCGTAACACTGTAAAAAGCACGACCAATCATCTGAGCCGGCCCGGCTAAAATAACTGGATGGCCTACCTGCCTGTCAGCCTTCCATCTGTGCACAAACTTATCTCGTGCCCTCATTGGTCATGTGCGCGTTCGGTGTGTGTTGGAGGAGGGGCTCTGTAAGGAAGTGGCAGATTTGTTCCGGCTGTGTATTTTCAAATTCTAGCGCACTCGAGCTGGTTTCTCCTAAATTACCTACCCCACCTTTAATGTGTGCACATGTAAAAATGTGTCGTTGATTCTGTGTATATATATATATATATATACACATACATATTTTCACACATAATTTTATATACATTTGTTTTTATATTCGGGATTGTGTGAAAAGCCATTTTGATCGCTCTGTCTGAACACACAAACTGGAAGATTGACAATAAAGTTGACTTTGACTTTGTGCATAATATGTTAATCATTGTCAGTCCCCTCCTTCTCCCTGGCTAAATGACGCACTGCGTGCTAATAGAACCATCCTTCGGGCAGTTGAGCGGAAATGGTGGAAATCCAAACACTATGACAACCTCCTAACCAATCAGGCTCTCTTCTCCTCTTTCTCTTTTTCGATCTCTCAGGCAAAGCACTTTCTTTCAAGATAAGATCCATTCTTCCTATTTCAATCCCACAAAACTATTTTCCATCTTTTCCACCCTCTTAGAACCCCCCAAAGCCCCTTCCCCCTCCTCCCTTCTGTCAAGCGAGTTTTTTAACTACTTTGAAAAAAAAGGTTGATGATATTCGCTCTTCTTTTTCTGACTCACCTTTACTCACCACTGGGTCACCAGTCCCACCGTTCACCCACACACTAACCTCCTTTTCCCCTCTCTCTCCAAGTGAGGTTCTTACCCTCATTACCTCTGCCCGTCCTCCCAGTTGTCCTCTGGACCCTATCCCCTCAAACCTCCTTCAGACTATCGCTCCTGATATTCTACTGTTTCTCACCCATTTCATCAACACTTCTCTAACTTCTGGTCACTTTCCAAACACTCAAGGAGGCAAGAGTAAACCCTCTCCTAAAGAAACCCACTCTCAACCCGTCTGATATTATAAACTACAGGCCTGTCTCTCTCCTCCCGTTCCTGTCTAAAACACTTGAACGCGCTGTCTTTAAACAACTCTCCTGTTATCTCCATCAGAACAACCTTCTGGATCCGCACCAGTCTGGTTTCAAGGCAGGTCACTCCACAGAAACTGCTCTCCTCGCTGTCTCTGAGGAACTGCACACTGCTAAAGCAGCCTCCCTCTCCTCTGTCATCATCCTGTTGGACCTGTCTGCTGCATTCAACACGGTGAACCATCAGATCCTTCTTCACACTCTCCAAGAATTTGGAGTTTCAGGCTCTGCACTTTCCCTCCTCACCTCATACCTCAAAGACCGCACCTACAAGGTAACTTGGAGAGGGTCAGAGTCCGACCCTTGTCAATTAACTACAGGGGTCCCTCAGGGCTCTGTTCTTGGTCCCCTCCTCTTCTCGTTGTCCACAAACTCGCTCGTATCAGTCATTAGCCCCGCATGGTTTTTCATACCACTGCTACGCTGACGACACCCAATTAATTCTGTCCTTTCCCCGCTCAGAGACCCAGGTCGTCGGACGCATCTCTGCTTGTCTAGCAGACATCTCTCAGTGGATGTCTGCTCACCACCTCAAGCTCAACCTTGACATGACTGAACTGCTTTTCCTTCCATGAAAAGATTGTCCCACTCTTGACCTAACAATCAACATCGGCCCCTCTGTTGTTTCCCCGACTCAGACTGCAAGGAATCTGGGTGTGACCCTAGATAACAAACTGTCCTTCACTGCAAACATCGCTGCTACAACCCGCTGCTGCAGATACACTCTTTACAACATCAGGAGGATACGTCCCCTCCTGACCCAGAAAGCGACACAACTTCTGGTCCAGGCTCTCGTCACCTCACGCCTAGACTACTGCAACTCCCTCCTGGCTGGTCTACCTGCATGTGCAGCGGCTCGTCTGGTCTTCAACCTTCCAAAATGTTCCCACACCACGCCGCTCCTCCGCTCGCTTCACTGGCTTCCAGTAACTGCTAGAATCCACTTCAAGACACTGGTACTTGTGTACCATGCTGTGAATGGATCTGGCCCTTCCTACATACAGGACATGGTTAAACCATACACCCCAGCACGTGCACTCTGCATCAACCAAACGGCTCGCTGCACCCGCACTGCAAGGGCGACCCAAGTTCCCATCTGCAAAAACACGTTGGTTTGCTATCCTGGCTCCAAAATGGTGGAATGAGCTCCCCATTGACATCAGGACAGCAGAAAGCTTACACATCTTCCGGGGCAGACTGAAAACTCATCTCTTTCGACTCCACTTCGAGCGATATAATTACTAACAAAGAATTGCTAACAAAGCACTTATATACTAATAGGACTGGCTTATCTAAAGCCAGTTGAGTAGCACTTTAAATGTTTTTGCTCTATGAAACCTGATGTACTTATATGATTCTGTTTTCTTCAAGTTTGTATCTTCTTGGTCGAATGCACTTATTGTAAGTCGCTTTGGATAAAAGCGTCAGCTAAATGCAATGTAATGTAATTGTGGCTGTTTGTGGATCTTTGCAGCAACAAGAGCAGTAAGGAGGAGACGCTGCTACAGAGGAAGACTGCAGCCAGCGCTCCTCCCCCCCCGAGTGAGGAGGCCATCAGCAGTACCTCAGAGGACGACTCCGAGGACGACCGCGACGACGACGGGTCCGTGTCTCAGCGCTCGACCCCCATCAAGCTACTCACAGAATCAGGAGAGAGCACTCGCACACAGGAGGTACTAAAAGTAATCTCATCAACAATGTCTGCAGATAGTCGAGATTATGTTTAGTAAACGTATGCACAGTCAAATTTAAGATCACTTCAAGGGTAAACACAAGTATGAATAATTCTAATGGTATTAATTGTTAAGGAGGAAACAAAGCTGCCTACCTAACATAATAATGTAATGGTTAAAGGATATGCAATCTCCTCTAAGTACCTCAGGGAAATGTCCTCGCAGTTCATCCACATGCTTTATTTTGGTCCTTTTAAAGCTTTCTGCTTTCCAAAATGAGTGTCACCCTAATTATATTTCTTCACTTCCCCCTGAGTCCCCAGAATAAATTAGTTCAGTGTTTCTGTTTGCGTCACTCGGTAGAGTAAACATTGACTTAATCAGCCTGTGGCATTAACTCCCAGAGATGAGGGTGTAAACGGCTTGTGTTATTGTTTATTTTATGGGAAAATAAAGAGAGATGGCACTGTCAAACTTTATCTTATGAAGTCTAAATGACAAACAAACATCACAGATTAGATACAAATCTGACCTTATTGCTGCTTTATATGCACCTCTCACTATATTGTTCACCCTATTCTATAACAGATTCCCAGGATGCGTCATTATCTTACAGCATCAGTATCTGATTTCATTCCCCAGGTGAACATCACACATTGAAAAATCTAATTTTCCCTTGTGGGATCAGTGAAATATATTTTTTTACCCAGATTCCATAATTCAGCAGAGAGCGAGCACATAATCAGCCCAGGTAGGGGTCAGTGTGGAAAGGATGAATCAGAAACACCAGAACATGAGAATGTGTGTTTTGGTGACTACCTTCTGTTCTAAACCCAAGTAGCTCTATGAAATGAGTTTTACTTTTTTCAACCGTCAAACCCCAGGCCCATTTCCCTGAGGATTGTGGGTAATTCAGTTATGAGTGGATCAGAAGTTTGAGCAGCGATAGAGATGTCGAACATTGCTCCACTCTCATCCTCTGACAGCAAGATAAATTAAAGTTGTTTTAAGCTCAAATCAGTATCACATTTTTTAAATCACATATTATGAAACTTCCACACAATGGAATGGGTTATGGATTATTAAAGGTTAACTTGTACCAGTATTGAGAGAAAGCTATAGATGGTAAAAGCTAAATGGCTCCTAGCTACAGTAATTGCTTGTGGATTTACCTAATAGTTACCGTACGTCCACCAAAATTGCTTGTTTTTCCCTTGAATAGGCCATCATTGTTGTCCTTGAGTGTCTGAACTCATGATTGAAAGGAACCTACATTAAAAATTCACAGGATTAACACCTTCAATCTCATTTGTTTTAATCAGTGGACAAACAGAAATGTAAAACCAAGTGGGGTTTTTTGTTAGTTGCCATTCATCAGATCACACAAGATGCTACAAAATTGCCCCCAAAAAAAGAATTAACAAAAAGAAATGGAGATAGTTCAACATGACCAGACTTGGAGGCAAAGTCTTCAGACTCCTGCTTCGTCCGTCTCTTTCCTCGACTGGTTTATGGTGTTTATTTCTGAAGCTTTTCTCTGCTCTTCTCTGGGTTTTGAACAGTGAGCTAGTCATGAATATTTCGGCCAGCTACTGTGTTGGGCGCATATCCCCCCCCCGCGCTCTCATGATCCCATGTCCTTCCTTGGAGCCGTCCATGAGAATGGATTGCCATAGTGCCAGCATAGAAGGACACTGTTGAAATATTTAAACATTAGATCATTACTATATGTTTTCCATGTAATTACATATGCTCATTTCATATACCCCTCAATATGGGCGTGCGTGCATGAACAGATTTACAATATGTTTTTGTGCGTTTGCATAAACAAGTATGTGTTTACACACACTCGTCTGTGCCCTCACACACCATATGAATGCTGCATTAGGTGTGTGTTTCCGTGTGATTGTGTGTTCACAGCTGTTGTTCACTAGACATGGCCCCTCATTCGTTCTCACCTCACTGCAGCTTGGATCAATACACATACAGTGGAAATGTAATGCATTACGTTGCAGTCATACAGTCAAAGAAATGAATGCCCTCTTCTGTGCATGCTGGTACATAACGAGCTTCTCTCTGTCTTATATAACTTTGATAGTAAAAATGTTTGTCTCTGTTAAATCATACTTGAAATACTGATAGCTTGGTTAGTCCAAAGCTACAAATCCCAGAAATGAGCAGAGACCTGCTTTACGATAATATTACCTTACATCATTTTGGCTCATTGTGATGAACTTTTCACTTATTATCTTTAAAACCACACAATTTTTCCCAGGTTTTATTCTTATATTCACTTTATTACAGAATGTTTTGGCTTTGTTGCATACATATGGGTCAGCAGTCATGACTGATAAATCACAGTAGATACAAAATATACAAAACATAATTTCCATCGTCATTGCCACACTTATTGTTAATTCCAGCCAGAATGGTCAATACATGCTTTGTGATATACATTTTTACATATTTGACAACACTTTCCACATATCACAATATACATTATATATACAAGGACCCAGGCTTTTTTGCAAACGACTGCTTTTGTACGTTTCTATTACTTTGTTTTATTATTATCACCTACGAAAGATCACCTCAATGGCACTTCTGTGTTAAAAAAAAAAAAAAGCCATAATATATAAGATCAGTTTTTACACTGCAGTAGTCAAACATGCTTAGTTGATCTGAATACTGCCAAGAAAAAGCTCCCAACCCCCAAATATAACACCATCTACGCAATCTCACACCGCACCACACGGTATGTATGTATTCATGCTGTTTACACACATTTCCCGCCCTCCCACCCGAGAACGGAAACTAATAATAATCCGACCATACAACGTTTTCTCACCTCTACGATCCTCTGGTTTTGGTGAGCACGTGTCCACTAGCCTCATGCTCCTGTAGGATCCGTTCTGTAAATCGCTCTGTGTTCCTCACGGATGCACTGAGCTGTAATCATATCACAACTCGCCTTGGGACGCTTAATGGATAACGGCAGTACTTAATACATATATTATGGGATGCTACAATGCACGATCAGTTTGGTATTTCGAGCCAAACACTTCAGAGACATGGTTTGTATATATCTGAGACCTATAATATATTGATGAAAAACTGTATCAAGGTTCAAGGTTTTTATTTGTCATACGAACATAGCTACAGTGTAGTTATGACGATGAAAATCTGAGGTCACAGGCTCCTCCAACAGTCAGGGGCGGATCTAGACAAATATTCATGGGGTGGCAAGAGGGTGGCAGGAGATTGAGAGGGGTGGCATCCCCTGGCAGAAGTATATGCTGATTTAATCGCAGTCATATAAATCAATGTTAACCTCTTAAACCCGAAGGTCCCCCCAGTGGACCCCTCCCACCGTTTTTTTACGAGACTATGTCTCAGGGCTTCTTAACATTTATGAAACTATTAATGTTTCATACCCTTTTAAAGGTAAGAAACTCCGCTAACTGACAATAAGAACAATTGTCAGCTAAAAAAAACACAAGAGTAATACCAAGCCTTTGAATTAGCATTGAGCGAAAAAATGCTAACTAATGCTAACGCTTTTTTACACAGAACTCACGGTAGAAATGCCCTTATTACTATCTTAACTGCACAAACAAGATATACGATTTAAAGCTGAGACTCCACAGATTCCACACATGTAATGTCATCACTGTCCGACCTCGAATTCCTGGAGTTATCAGCCAGAAAAGAGAAAGTAAACAACATCCGGTTTCAAAAATATTACAATAATTACGTCTTACCTTTTTTGATTTGTGATCAAAAGTTGTGTTCAACGGAATAAAAACGCCGCTCAAGGTTAATCCAATGTCTTTGTGTCACGTAGAAATTTTTACTGATGATCCGTCATCATATTTATGGCAATATACTGGGTATAAAGTTTTGCCGTCCAGGCTTGTACTTTCAAATATGTTTCGTTTGCTTCTCTATTACGTCCGCTAATCCGGTAATGTTTACGTAGATTTGGGAACTGCCCATCGATTCTATTGGATGTAATGGTTAAGAAAAAGGTGTAAATCACCCAAATCAACCAATGGGTTCCAGAGATATTGTCCTGCGTAAAGTATAAAGAATGCCAGCCAGCTTAAGTACATTACGCAGGAGACTTTACTTATTGTTTACTACGTAAGGAAGCAGGAATTGCAGCAGGACCGCTCTGAGCACGGAGCGGACAGAAGATAACGGAATTGCAGTTTTATTGCTTATAGATTATCAGAACATTTTAAAGGGGACACAGCCACATTGGATATTAATCTATGGATTAACTACATCATCGTTTTTATCGTTTTAATGCCATTGAAGACCAGTTTAGACCAGACAAAGAGGAAGGTAAGCCATGTTAGCCTAACGCATTAGCGCTAGCGCCATTTGTTTTGATGTACGTTTTTGTTTATTAACGTCGCGAGTTTGTATCTTTCAGTGTTGAGGTGGGCACCGTTAGATTCTGTGTCTTTACGATCATAAACAATGTGTTGGATGTGCAGCTAGGATAAGTAATAAGGGAGCTAGGAGTGATTTTCGGTGCAGTAATAGGTTAGCATTTTTCGCTCGGGGCTAATTCAGAGGCTCAGAGGATAACAGAGTAGGCCTATGTTTTATTTTTTATTTTATTTTATTTTTTCACAACAGTTGTATTTGGATGGAATGAATACCTATAGTGATAATTCAAAGTAATAAAATAATTTTTACAGTGAAAAAGTTCAAATGGAACTGATGGTTCCCAAATTACCCAGAGGTGAGTCCGCTTGGACTTTATTTTTCTAAACCTCTCTAAAAAGGTCAAATTTCACTTGTTTTGCATCAATCTTGATACAGGGTACTTATTATATGTTATAGTTTGGATTCCTAAAGCTTTTAGTCTACTAGCCCATCATTCAAGGGTGGTTTTCACTATAAGTAATGTTTTTTTTTTTAGGCGGACATTAGAATTTACATGTTTTTACTGTGTTCCATCTGAATTTACTTTAAAATAAAAAACATCTATATTGATTCTGACACTTCTACATCCAACTCACAGATGTAACCTTGCTTTGAGAGAAAAGATTATTAATTTACCCCTTTTAGAAGTGAATATATAGTCTTTGTTGTGTTAGTGGGATTTTCGAGCCTGAAACCTGAAAAACAGGCTCAGGGCTTAAGAGGTTAACTTGGAAAGCCACAATATTGATATTTTAACTCAATAACATTTGGTGACATTATTGTGGCACATCAGTAAAGCCTTAAATAGAAATATATAAGGTATAATTTAATGAATTTTAACTGAACAATAACTGAAGGAGTTATTTTCACTCTTAGAGCAGCAGGGGAACCAAATCTATGCAGACTGCTGCAATAAGTACATTAATTAACTGTCTCATCGATGTTTGTCTGTATGAATATGATAATATTAACAATCAAATTATTCCTATCAGCTGTCAATCACTGTTATGATTCACATACCCATTTGTTATTGAATAAACTATATTTTTTGGAGGAGTTAATGATGAATGTTCCCCAAGATGCTTGCTCACCCTCCTTCAAATTTTAAGTAATAACTATCATATACTGTATCAAAATTCAAAGGAACAGTTCAGCGCCCCACGACTTTATTGCAAACAGTTACAACCTTGACTTTACATCAGAAAGAACAAACATTAAAGAAGTGACTAACTGCATCAGTTAGGGTTAAAAAACGTGTATTCAGCTAAAACATATACATCGCTGCAGTTATTATCCAGTGGAAAGTCCTTACCTACTGGTCTAGTTAAATCAAAGTGGTTACTTTTTTTGGCTGGGCAGTGTAGTTTTACACACCGTCTTATTTGACTTTCTCAGGACTTAAAACTGTTTTTTTGGGGCAGACCCCCACAAAGGAAAACAATATATACACACATACAAGGTCATCATCTTAACAGTTGATTATGATCCTCCGTGAGCAGAGCATCGAGTTGGCATGCCTATTACATTACATTACATTACATTGCATTTAGCTGACGCTTTTATCCAAAGCGACTTACAATAAGTACATTCGACCAGGAAGACACAACCTTGAAGAAAACAGAATCATATAAGTACATCAGGTTTCATAGAGCCAAACATTTCAAGTGCTACTCAACTGGCTTTAGGTAAGCCAGTCCTTTATTAGTATAAAAGTGCTTCGTTAATAGTTCTAACGCTCGAAGTGGAGTCGAAAGAGATGAGTTTTCAGTTTGCGCCGGAAGATGTGCAAGCTATCTGCCGTCCTGATGTCAATGGGGAGCTCATTCCACCATCTTGGAGCCAGGACAGCAAACCCACGTGTTTTCGCCGATGGGAACTTGGGTCCCCCTCGCAGCGAGGGCGCAACGAGTCGTTTGGCTGATGCAGAGCGTAGTGCACGCGCTGGGGTGTACGGTTTAACCATGTCCTGGATGTAGGAAGGGCCAGATCCATTCGCAGCATGGTAAGCAAGTACCAGTGTCTTGAAGTGGATTCTAGCAGTTACCGGAAGCCAGTGGAGGGAGCGGAGGAGCGGAGTGGTGTGGGAGAGTTTAGGAAGGTTGAAGACCAGGCGAGCAGCTGCATTCTGGATGAGCTGCAGAGGACGGATGGCACATGCAGGTAGACCAGCCAGGAGGGAGTTGCAGTAGTCTAGGCGTGAGATGACGAGAGCCTGGACCAGAACCTGAGTCGCTTTCTGAGTCAGCTGGGGACGTATCTTCCTGATGTTGTAAAGCGTGTATCTGCCTATACAGCTGAATGTGGCGATTACCATGTTGTTCAACAAAACGCCTCACAAACTGATTAAGATCCAAAGCTTTAGTGCGTTTTGATTCAATGCTGAGTACAGCCAAACTTGACAGTCTCTTCTCTGTCATTGTAGACCGCACATACCTCATTCCTTCCATCTACCTGGGTCCGAATGCTTCTCCTTTTGCGCCGTGAAATTTGATAAATTAGATAAATAGATAAATAATTTCCAAGTAGCAGCCAGATGAATATTATGGATGTTGTTTCAACAGTTAGGTGTTTAACAGTCTTATTGCTTGTGGGATGACACTGTCCCTGAGTCTGGTGGTTTAATAGGGGACCTTTAAGATCATTGTGCAATAATGTATTTCCTACCAGAGCATAGCCTCATGATCAATGCCCCGTTTACAATAAATGTATGTCTTTTTAAAAAAATTTAAACTGGGTAATGACGGCAATTTCTCATAACACATTACTTTGCATATAAAATCCTCAGCTTGAACCGGTCTGACCTTTTTAATCTGATCTCCTGTTTGTTATGTTTAATATGTCCGTACGAAGACCCCCAGGAGGGCACTGTCCCCAAACACGAAGCCACCTCATCAGACACCAACAATCAGAGGACATTCATAGATGCTCTAATGACACTCCTTGGCTCTTCCTAAGTAGAGGATCAGTTGTAGGGAAGCGGCTGAACCTGATAACCTTGTCTTTGCGATGTTATGTCGAGTTGCAGTCAATTTGATTTGCGGTCAGCAAGCAGCTTCCCCCGCTGATGAGTTCTTTGTATTTCACTAACTATCCTTCTGAATTGGTTTGTGCTTTATTCACATGCACATAGCTTCTCACCTACACCCTTCTCACCTTTTCAGGAGATGCTGCAGCAGTCAGCTAAGGAGCCATATGGACTCAATCTTTCTGGGTTTCCTGCTGAAAAAGACCTGCTCATTTACGAAAGGTAATGATCACAACGATACTGGACTTTATATCAAACCTATAAACATTTCTAGTTGTTTTCCAAAGCTCCAACACTACACATTTACAGTATGTTTAATGTCTATATAACGTGGTCACTCACAACTTATACATGTTTTTTTTTACAATTTCTAAACAATGGACATTTCTAAACGTTGGGTTTTATTCAAATTGAATGATAGTTAGTGTCAAAAAACACGTTATTATTGACTAATTTCTGTGGTTAGCACCTTTAAAAGTTGCTCCAGATTTCCCTTAGAACAGAAAATTAGTGTCTATAAATCTTTTAAGTTATGAAATGTAATTCACCATTAGAAAATAATGTTGTACTAGTTGAGTTGTAGGTGCATGATGAATGTAGAGACACAATCCAACACTACAGCTCAGGCATGTATTCTGCCTTTACATAGATAATAAGGTTCAGTGTTGATTGACACTGTCAGAGAGGCTTCCATTTAACATTGAATGTTTATCATGTTTCATACCTAAGTACTCCAACTGCCGTCTGTTCATGTGTTTGTTTGGCCTTCAGCGCTCAGTGTGTAGCATGTTTTTTGACACCATGCTAAAGCATACATCTTGAGGAAAGTGCTTTCTCTTTATTGCAACGTGCCTTTAACTCAGAGGGGGGGGGGGAGGCTGTCAGCTTCAGCAGCCCCTCAGGGTGATGTCGGACATTGTCTACTCTGACCTGCTGTTTGCATCTCATCTCTGACATTTCTGCTTTCTGTCCGCCTCTCTCTTCCTTCACCTTGGTTTTATTTTTTCCCCTGTCCTTTCTGACGCATTATGTAATTTCTCCCTGTTTGTTCCCAACCTTGTTGATGCTATTGAGCTTTTGATCCACAGTGAAATGCCGTCGTCAGGCTCTGAACATGAACACAACTATCTGTGCTGTGCAAGTAAACGCCACATCTGTTACAGTGCGATGCATTTGATGGTGCTGAAATAGCTTCAACACACTGAAGATAATTGGTCCAGGGAATTATTTTGGTACTCGCTGTATGACCCTGTTATTAAAGCAATATCAACTAGATGAATTGTGCACATGCACGTTTCAGCAAATACATGCACATATTATAAATGAATTATAAAGCATGGCAAACTTTTTATATTGAACATTCTTGTTTGCAATACAAACAAATACAAAAAAATAGTTGTTTTGCTTTTGATCCCTTAAGATTAAAAGGAAGTTTTCCTTTCTGTGTCGGTTTCTGGAAAATAGTTTTTTTTTTCTGTATCTTTTTAACTTTAATTATGACCCCTTGGACTTTGCTGACATCTTTTGGGGGGGTTGTCCAGACCCCACACATAGGGTTTTCATGACTAATATAGAGAGTTGGAATGCACTTTTGAAAAGAAACCGGTCTATCGATAAACACCAGACATGGAGCGTACGTCTCAATGCTTTGCATAAAGTGTCCTTGCTCTCTAAGCTATTATGTCCAAATGTACTGAAGGCTTCTATTTGAGAATTGATCTCTGCATGTGTAGAGATGTAAGAGATCAGATATGAAAGAGCAAAGACAGACAGGTAAACAAATAGATAAACTAACATTCCCACATTTAAAAAGGTTTAACTAACGTCTTTAATGTCAGGCACAATTGGGTAGCGTGATTGAAGCAGGGACTAGTCAAAATAAATCCAATCCAAATTGCCATGGAGAATATTGTTCATACCTTCCTTCCACATAATGAGAATGAAAACACATTTATTATTGAGGCACGCAGTTGGAATGGCTCCAAAGATGTTAGCTGCTGAAAGCTCTGCTAATCAGCGCATTAATATTAAAACAAATTATAAAAGCAAAAGCCAGAGGGGAACTCTCAACTGTTGCATATTATTGTGTGTTTGCGAGGGAAATAACCTGCGGGGAAATTTAAGATTTAATGACTCCAAGATCTTGACAAATACATTTGTCTGAGTATTTTTTATTGAAAATGTATATTATAAACTTAAATTAAAGGGTCATTCAGAAATGAATTACACTGTTGCCTAATTACATTTTGTTAATGGCTTTTGATAAAGCATATGCGAACATGACACGTCCCACAGGGGAGTTCGCTTGGGCCTTTGTTGTATTCTATATTCACAAATGACCTTCCTTACGTATTAAATAAGTCCAGTGTAATAATGTATGCTGATGATTCCACAATGTACAGTACAGCATCAACATACAGTGAGTTAAACTATCTACTTAAAATAGAGATTAAAGCCATAGCAGACTGGGTCAACAATAACAAACTGGTACTCAACATTGCAAAAACAAAAGCAATGGTGTTCGGATCCAGACACATGTTAAGCAGCAATCCTCATTAAGCCTGACGCCGGCTGGTCAGCCAGTGGAACAGGTAAACGAGACTAAGTTGCTTGGCATTGTTCTTGATTCTGGTTTACGGTGGGAAAAGCAAATTGACAGTATTGTAACTAAAATGGGAAGGAGCATAGCTGTGGCGAGAAAATGTACAAAGTATGTAACACCAACCACTTTGAAACAAGTAATTCAGTCTCTGGTTTTGTCACATCTTGAGTACTGTCCGGTCATATGGTCATCAGCAGCAAAAACACATTTACAGAAATTACAAATAGCTCAAAACAAGGCTGCCAGACTAGCTCTCCATTACATTACATTACATTACATTTAGCTGACGCTTTTATCCAAAGCGACTTACAATAAGTACATTCGACCAGGAAGACACAACCTTGAAGAAAACAGAATCATATAAGTACATCAGGTTTCATAGAGCCAAACATTTCAAGTGCTACTCAACTGGCTTTAGGTAAGCCAGTCCTTTATTAGTATAAAAGTGCTTCGTTAATAGTTCTATCGCTCGAAGTGGAGTCGAAAGAGATGAGTTTTCAGTTTGCGCCGGAAGATGTGCAAGCTATCTGCCGTCCTGATGTCAATGGGGAGCTCATTCCACCATCTTGGAGCCAGGACAGCAAACCCACGTGTTTTCGCCGATGGGAACTTGGGTCCCCCTCGCAGCGAGGGCGCAACGAGTCGTTTGGCTGATGCAGAGCGTAGTGCACGCGCTGGGGTGTACGGTTTAACCATGTCCTGGATGTAGGAAGGGCCAGATCCATTCGCAGCATGGTACGCAAGTACCAGTGTCTTGAAGTGGATTCTAGCAGTTACCGGAAGCCAGTGTCAAAGCGCACTCATATTGGAGTTATGCATAGAAACCTATCATGGCTTCCGGTTGAGAAACGTCTGCAATCTCGTGTTATCACTTTTCTAAAAAATGTCCAATTTAGCAAAAGACCACTGTATTTTTATGATCAAATAGTTTACACAAGAGATGAGCATGACCATAAGACTAGACAAGCTACATCAGGCCATCTACTGGCACCTAAACCCAGGACACATCTTCTGAAATCTTCTGACTTATAGAGCTATAATGGAATGGAACTCATTGCCAAACTACCTTACTGAAATAGAGTCCAGAGCCTCTTTCAAGAAGAGATTGAAGGGCCATCTACTAATGACCATGTACCCTTGTGAGCTGTGAACCCTAATTTAATTTGATCGCATGTTGTTGATGATATTGGTGATGTTTTTAATGTTGTTAATGATGTTAGGACTTATGTCCTAGATGTTGCTGTATTATTGTTGTATTATTGTTGTATTGTTTTAAGTGTCGGACCCCAGGAAGAGTAGCTTTTGTCGAGAGCAAAAGCTAATGGGGATCCTTAATAAACATAAACATAAACACCTGATCAGTTTGTGCATAAACTCTTTTTGCAGTAATATTTGTCCTTTTAATTTAGCATCTTTCTTCTTCTGCAGGTTTGCACATCTGGGCGAGAGCCAGCACAGGGTGGAGAGAACGGAACACATAAACTCAGCAAACATCATCAGCTTGTGAGTAAAACATGTGACAAATGAACCCGAACACACCAATCACAGTCATTTATCCTCACTCACGTGTGATGTCAAGCCTTATGTTGCATTATGGGCTTGTTGTTATCCAACTCTTTTTCAAATATCACTCAACATTCCTAGCAGGCAAGTCAATGTTATCTATATGGCCCAATATCACACATTCACAAAGGGGGCTTTACATCAGTACAGCAAAAAGACACCCTCTGGTTTTTTCTACACTTGCTTAGGATGAGGGTTTTCAAGCATTTGGACTACCTATGTTGTAAATGTATTATCTTTTCAATTTGCACACGGCATCTATTGCACGTGTGTCCGTCCAGGGAGAGGGATCCCTCCTCTGTTGCTCTCATCGAGGTTTCTTCCATTTTCCCCCATTATCTGTGGGGTTTCTTTGGAAATTTTTGTCTTGTCCGATTTGTGAGGGTCCAAGGACAGAGGGTGTCTTATTCATGATCTGTACAAATTGTAAAGTCCACTGAGACAAATGTAACATTTGTGATGTTGGGCTATATAAATAACCATTACAGGGTGTCCGCGGGGTCTTAAAAAGTATTAACAGTTGATAAATCAATTTATCGAAAATTAAGGCTATTAAAAAGTATTAAACGGCATTTTCCAAGGTATTAAATGTTATAGCTTGTTTTCAATAAGTATTTAAATTGTCCAAAGAGGTTGTATTCTACAGTCTGCCTGAACGTAATCATTGCGTAGGTGTGTAGTGTGATTCTGTGTAGCTTATTTATGGCATCCCGTTGGATTTGACGTCATCTGAACAGGACATCGCACGCTCACTGCTTGATAGCGCGAAGGTCCGTTTACGCCGGTTGTCAAACAACATCGTTATGGGGAAATGCAAGTTTGCGTCCAAATGGTTGGAAGATAAGGAGGAAGGACAATCAATACTGTATATAGTCAATGTGAGGTAAAGTGTGTCGCCAATGTAACCGTTTAAAACTCATTGTCTTAAAATGTATGGAAAGGGTCTTAAAAGGTATTACATGTGACTTCAGGATTCCTGCATATACCCTGCATTGATTGATTGATTGATTGATTGATTGAAACATTTGAATAGGGAAGAAAAGCTCAGGAGGAACAACAGTGGAGGGATCCTTCTCCTTCGATGTACAGGGCAATAGATGTGTGTACAGAAAAGACAAACAAACACATTACAATCAAGAAATTATTGTATTTGTAATTATTGTAAACGGTTCTTCAAGGAGGATGTCAAGCAGCAGAGATCCAAATTCAACATGTTGAATGAGGCACTGACAGAGAGTTCCCAGGATGTCCCATCAGCCTTACAGCAGTTAAACACAATTGATGCACTGAGTGGTCTCAGAGGAGCCGTCTAGTCGTGCACTTTTTTATCTCCATCTCTGCATCCATGCTGCAGCCGTGTCACAGCAAGCATTATTTTCTCCAGCGGTTGCACAACCTGACCACACGTGCCATGGCGATGTGCAGCCACACAGATGCATTAGTAATTTCCCTCTTTGTCTTGCTCTCTTTCTTTCCAGCTCCCACTCTCACTCTCACTATTCCCAGAGAGCATTGAGAATATATAGACTTAGTATGTATTTCAATCACAGGCTTTCACGAGAAGATTCAGAAGGAGGTGGTTTAATTGTTTGGTTCGAAAGAATACATCCAGAAGGCATGGATGGAACATGAAACAGAAATTGTTGAAATGTTACCTGTACAGAGTTAAAAATGGTGTGGAGAGAAGACAATGATATACCTGTGGTTCCTTCATGTTGTGCTGCACTTTGCTACGTGAATGCACAGTTAGAGACAGTGTTTAGAGGTGAAGAGAAGATTTCTTGAAGAGGGCAACTATGTCTAGAAAGCCAGATGGAGCAAATGATCACTGTTCAAAAGAAGAAATGTTGAAGGTCATGTGAAATGTACACTAACTGGGCGGAGAACACTTGGTCAAAACTGTCCAGGAGTTCACAGGAGGTCTAGTGACTTTAAAAGTGTGTTTGGCTTTGTTTTTCTATCACGCCGCTCTTTAAACACATGGCTTTCATTTTCTTTACATAATATGTTTTCGCAAAGGAAATGCCATTTACAGTATAATTGGTTTTGTATGCATGTCACACAGGAGGCAGACTGAGAGTAGGGCTTAGTGTTCACCAGTTACCTCGGTCAGCAGGGACTCCTAACGTCTCTTCATCCTTTTACATCTCTCCTGGTCCGCCTATATGTTTACCTTTCATCTCTCTGGCCGTTCATTGGTCCGTTTCTCTGATCCTCGTGTCAGGCCCACTGGGTCCACGAGCCAGGTGTTTCTTCTGTTGTGCAACAGTGCTATTCTCAGACTGTTATGACACCCTATTCCCTTTTTTTCACCTTTTGGAGCCCTCTGGTCCGACACCTCCCTCTGTGTGGTTCCTCTATTGAGGACGGATAGGCAAAGCTGGAGATAAAGCGGAAGTGTTAGGAATACAGATTCCTGTTGAGAGCCTCAGTGAGCTGTGCTAATTTGTTTCCGCTTCAAATTGTAATCAGCTTATAAGACACAGTTCCAGATGAATGGACAGCCGTGACCAATATAGTGTTTTCACGTGTGATACAAGTGCTATCAAATATTTTACGCAACCTATATTCATTATTAGACTTATGTTACCTAATTAGACTTATGTTACCTAATTAGACTTATGTTACCTAATTAGACTTATGTTACCTAATTAGACTTATGTTACCTAATTAGACTTATGTTACCTAATTTAATTCAAAAGATAAACATCTTCATCATCTTGTATGTAGCCAACACCCTAACCAGCCTTTCTGACCTTGTTAGAGCTTTAATAAACATTAAAGGAATACTTAACGAAATGACAATTTGTATATCATCTAGTCAGCCCCATGTAAGAGTTGTATGAGAGTTTGTTGATGGATGTTTAGACTCCCCCCCATTTATATCAATTTATCGGAACTTCTCTCATTTTTCTCTCATGACCGTGGATTCAAGCATTTTCTTCAAGAGATGAGTAAATTATGTATAAAGGATCCTCTGCGGGGGTGAATTACTCCTTTTAAAATCACTCGGGGACTCAATAATGATACTTACTGTGTTAGTAATTTATGTCAAGGCCTCTTTGATTTACCAGAGCTTGTGTTGTGGATTTATTACAGCCCATAATGAGGGGGCTTCATTTGAAATGCAGCGGTGTGTCTGAGCAGCAGCTGCTGCACTGAGTGGATAACTTGACCTGCTAATAATCCACCCTACAGAGAATGAGACATGCTTTCTCGTTCCTGCTAGGAATATATGTAATTCTCCTGCAAAAGCAGCCATTGACTCACTCTCTCCAGCTGCTTTACACAAGATGTTGTTAGATTAAAACATTTTTCCAGTCCTTGGTACTCTTTTTGACCAGCAACAACTGTAGGTTACCATGGCTTCGTGCTCCACCACCACTTGAATTGTCCAAATTGAGTTATTCACTAAATCATTATCTTTTTTCCCCCCCCTGTCCCTGTCTCTCAGAGAGCCGGTGTCCTGCTTCCCGGAGGACAGCATCTACAGCGTGTCCCCCCCCCAGGTGGTCAGGGACAGCCGCGATGAGTTTGAGAGCCATGTGATGACGGGGGAGGGCCAGGTGAGGGTGCTGTGCAGGGAGGACATGATGATGTACAGGGAGTACGTCAAGAACAGATACATGTGAGACACGGACACTATGCAGATCATCAAGCAGGGAGTAGACTGTCCATAGTGAAGACAATGGTGCATGTACAGCCTAGGTGTCATGTACAAGTACTAAACCATGCAGGTTTATTTGTATTTGTAATCTAAGTAATGTGTTTTCATAGCTTCAAACATGATGTGCCTCAACAAGCTGCCTACAGTATGTGGTGCTTTCTTTTTGTTCTGTGTGTCATTTTCCTTTATTTACATTTTAGTTACAATTCTTTTTTTAAATTCTATTCAATTATATGTATATTTTGAACATGTCAAAATAATTAGAATTGTTTGTTTTTTCAGTATTATGATTTTTTTTAATGCTGGATCCATCCCTTCATATTATAATGCTTTAAATTCCACCTCAGAGATGTTTTTTTTATTAATTCTGTTAAAACATAGCGCCATGCCTGGGATGTATTTTGTTGTTGTTGTTTTAACCTCTCAAAAACGATGTGGATCAACAAATGTCATTATGTAAGTCATACATGTAATGTAAATGTGTATCCAGGTCATTTGCCTTTTTCTTTTGTCTGCCTTTTATATTGTGCGTTTTATCCAACCTCGTCCTTAGTTTACAAAAGCGCACACTGATTTAGTTTTGTCTAAATGCATTTTGACATGTCAGATGATATTGTGTACAGTAGTTCTAAATTAAACATTTATTTCTTAACAACATGTGACAGATTTGATTCCTTTTAGGCACTTTTCTCCTACTTTTATGTTTGTGCTCGATTTTGTTCACTAAAATTGATTATTATTCCTTTCCTGCGTCTTTATAATTGTCCTCATCACTCCCGCCCACCTCTTCTGTCTCCCTCACGTTTGTTTTACACTCATTACTCACCCTTTTCCCCATTGTTCTGTCGATCACACTTTCTCTCTGCACCGTCACACTCTTAGCGCTCCGCTTTCAACCACAGGCGTCAGAAGATGGGAAATGTGAGGAATACTGTCTTTCCTGTAATGCACACACACATTCAACACAATGGCTGAACATTGGTTTCTGCTTCAGGGGGGCTTCAGCATGTCATGTGTACAACAGGGAATTCAAAAAACACTCTCACTGAATTGTTAAACCTAATGAACTCAAGGGAGTATGGAGAAAACGGGACATGAATGGAGTGCTGGGAAAAGACTGCAATACAGATACAGTAGCTGAAATGTAGAATTGACCATCTCTCTTAAAGAGAAGCGAGTGTCCATCCTCTCTGTGTGCTTTAGGCCCAAAGAAAGGTGTAGTGAGTGTGTAAATGTTTTATGTACACAGCATATATAAGGGATGGCTTTATTTTTCCCTTTACCTATATTCTATTGGTTTCCCACCACCCTTACATATTGGATACAGGTGCAGACCTTTATTACATAAAATCTAAGGACATTTAATAGATGGATTAGAGATTTTGGGAGGGGGATTTTGCCTCTTTATTGATACATGGTTGCTTGTTAGTAATGTTTATTCAAATATTAGAACAAAGGTTTTTGACATTATTAAGATCTTAATGAATTTGTATGCTTCTAACGGTTGTAGTCCAACGTAGATATCATGGGAATCATTTTTGTCAAATAATTTCTGTAGTACTGTATCTCCCTTCATATAGCTCCAAATGCTGTGTTCTTATTTGTTTTAATTTTCCTAATCATATTTACAGACATTGACTAAGTAACATCTGTGTAACTGTTGAACATTGTTGAACACAAACTTACCTTAATTTATACCAAACATAACAATGGATTCAATTAGGGGTGCACCGAATGGGAAATTCTTGGCCGAAACCGATACCGAAAATAGGAAACAGTTGGCCGAAAACCGAATGCCGAAAGGCCGAAAATGATTAATAGAAATATATATATATATATATATATATATATATATATATATACATTGGTAAAAAATGTATACATTATATATATATATATATATATATATATATATATATATATATATATATATATATATATATATATATATATATATATATATATATATAATGTATACATTTTTTACCAATGTTGTTCAGCTACCTGATTATGGAAATAGACATGATTATGGCAAAACTTAACTTAAATAATAATCACTATTATGGGTCCATAAAACATTTATTCAGCACTTTTGAATGCATACAGTACATTTATATATGTCATGTATTATTGCTAAAAAACATTATATCGCAGTCTTAGTGTCGCCAACTCGTTTCTAATATGCAAAGACAACAAATGCGTCTATGATGTATTTTCGATCAGACGAGATCTCTCTCCCCCGTCTGTGTGCGAGGGGGCGGGGCAGTTTACACACACGCAGCTGCTACATGCAGCGGAGCACACTGCGGAGATGGCGGAGAGAACGCGCTCCGAGGTGTGGTTAAACTTTACCCGTCTCGATGTGGAGAATACTTGTTACCATAAGTGCAATAAGAGTTTAGCATGTAAGCACGAGCAATTTGTCTAAACATTTAGCAAAAGTGCACCGCATGCAGACGGAGGAATGTACCGGGTTCGACCGTCTTTCTAGCAGCTCTGTAGCCCCATCCACGAGTAACGTTTCCACGTCAGGTGTTATGTATGCTAGCAGCAACACACGGAGTTAACTACATGATACAAACATGGGTTAATGATTAGAGGTAACTGAGTTATTTAGTTTGTTAAAATTTCAGCTATTCTGTTTACAATCTGTTTACAACCTTTTTAACCATTTTCGGCCGATAATTTTCGGTGGCCGAATATTCGGTGCATCCCTAGATTCAATGGTGCAAGTGAACAAAAGAAACACAAACAAAATCACTTGAATATGACATTTTGAATGAAAATACAACATTGTTATAATAATAATTATCATTAAATGTAGGTTATGATATGCAGAGGCAGTATAACGCTACAGTAGTTGAAGTGCAGTGGGTCAGACACTTTTATCAGATTTTGTGACTATTCTTTTTGTGAGCAATCCACTCTCCACCCTTTTCAGAAGTAATAACGTGTGTGTGGGTGTTTCTAAATGGTTAAAACTACTTATCTTGAGAGAAAAAGTAGACGTTTGTCAGCAGATTCATGCTTTTACAGTAAATGTGTCCCTGCCATGTTCTCGTCAGCTTTCACAGATACTTTTAATCTGGTTTTCCTCCTCCTCTCCTACCGCCCAGCGTTTTACCGCCTTTCAAACCACATCCATCTTCTTTCCCTTACCATCTTCCATAACAAGTATTTTCTTTGTTTCTTCTGCTTATTAAAATACCTTTTCTCCAGGGTCGCTACAAGGGTTTTAAAGTAAAGGTTTGTTTGTGAACGAGCACGGGAGCGCATGTGAAAATGAGAGCAGTGTTGTCTCTGTTTGCAGGGCAGGGGGACTGTAGGCGGCTGTTTTGGTCTTTTATGTAAGACCCTGTTTTTCTCATGTTTTTATGTTCCTAATGGCAGGTGTCTCATTACATTGAAACCTCTCGGCTCACATGGGTATGAATGAATAAATGCATCTGGTCACTGATATATTTTTGGGTGCAGCTTTGTTTTTGGTCGTGATCACAAAAATAACTGAATGTTTGTGTGGTGCATCGCTTCTGTTCAGGTGGAAAATGTAATTAGTTTGGTTTAACCCATCATGGAAAACAATCAAATGATTCTAAGATGTATTTTGGTCCTCAGCGGTTTGACTAGGTCCCTGAAATGAGTCGCTTGGCACTTAATGTGACCCCTTAGCTTATGAATTAAGACAACCTCTTCTCCACTGACAAAGGTGGCCAAACAGCTGTTGCCTGCAAACCAAAACTGGTTACCATATTGCTGCTTTGAATCTCCCCTTACCTCCTTCTGTATCTCAACATCTCATCCATTGTCATATGACATTTCATTTACCTGGTGTTTCAGACTTACGTTACATGCTGCTTTTATGGTTCAACAAGATGGCAACCATCTATATTTCATAACATTGACATGAAAGGTATACATTGAAGTTGTCAGTTTGCTTATTTCAGTCTTTGTATCATTATTGTTGCTCTTTTAGGCAATTATAGAGAAAGTAGAGATCCTTCTCATAACATAGTTTTACATTCAGGGACCAAAACCGTTAAAGGAGCTTAACGACATTCAGAGTCGTATAAACGCCGTGCACATTGGCCCTTTTAGCTGGCCAGTTGTAAATAAAGGGAATGTTTCCCATGAGCATCCTCTGCTCAAAATGCCATTATTCCATAATATATTTAAATACCAAATACCTTTTTAATGCTCTGAATGTTGTTTAATGTCTGTTGAACTCTGAAGTTTAACTGCTATTGAAGATGCCAGTTGAATTTACAAATAAGCCCCCAGTGGCCAAAAGGGTGGAATTACAACTCCCTTCTTACTACTTCTTCTTAATGAATTCCATAAAGCATCTAATTATCTCGCTTTTATAAAACATGTAGTTCCTACATTAAGACCAGTGCCTAAATCAGAGTAAATTCCCTCTGCCCAACGAACTGCTGCTCAGAAAACCAGCTTGAACTGACTCTGGCCGCCTGGATGCGAAACATACTGGTATAACATTTTATACCTGGCAATAAAACTGTGTCTCAGTGCCAGTGAGCAACTCATAGGACTGAACAGGAGCCGCTGCATCCAGCCCCCTTTATACATCCCAAGTTGCTATAGCAACAGCATGTTAATCTGAGACTTGTTGCTGATCACAAAAAGGTGAAGGTTGATATTGGTTATTCCTGCCAATAAAATACCCACTGTCAAATATCATGTTTAATGGCTTTATTTTTTAAAGAATTTTACTTTTCACTGTAAAGGAAAAGAGCAAACCACACATGGAAAACCGTGTGGCACTAACTCTCTTCACTAAAATCCCACTCTTGTAAGTGAAATAAATAAATAAAATCTTGAATCCTGGCACTGATTCAGTGTGAAAACTACTTGTATTGTTTTAATTAAAAAACATATGGAGAACTTTACAGCTGGCTTGTTTACATTTTTCTATTGAAGCTCAGATTCTGCCTTGAAATTAGCCAACCTTTTCTTTTTTTTTGCTCCACCTATTCAGTATGAAACTGGGATAGGCTTTGCAAGTATTGATCTAAGCAAAGTGCATGATTGAAAAATGACTAAACTGACTTAAAAATAAGAAAATCTCGCTTTTAAAGACAAGTATCTCAGTGAATGGCTTGTTTTAACCCTTTATTCCCCAAAACCTGATGCCTATAACTAACTAGGACTTGTTTTGTTGGCTTTTTCCCCTCAAAAAGTGACCAGAGATAGACCGTGGTAAGATAAAAAATGACCAGGAGAGAACTGAAGGCAACTGAGGAAGAAGCCGGAGTTGTTGTTTCATTTCCCAAGTTCCAAAGAAATCGAGATCGCTGATACCAGGGAAAGAGAGAGAAAATAGAGACATCAAAAGTCTCCATCTCTCTCTCTTTCTTCTCTCTCGCGCGCTTTCTCTCGTGACGTAAGGCGGATTTAAAGCCTCCCTCGCGCTTCTCCCGTCAGTCCCTTCTCGCGCTCCTCACATTCACCTCCCTCTCCGAGCAGAACGACGGCCAATGCTTCACACTGCCGCTGCCCTGCGTGTCTGTCCCCTGCGTGGGAAGCACAACAAAACCAAGGGCTTCACTTGAGACGGTGCACAGGAGCGAGATAAAAAGGAGACGGCAGTCCTTCTGCAATTCATTTTACACTTTCACTGTCTGCCACCGGACGAGGTGCTCCGGTTTCAGCGTAATTCTCGGAGGTACGTAACTTTTACGTGACAAAATCCTAAAGTCTCATTTGACTTTGCATTGCTTCTGCTTTGGTAAATTAGCCTCCTGTAGTAATCAATTTATATCATTTTGTAGAAAACATCAGACATCTCACACATTTGTATTTTACTTATTTGTGAATAAAAGTACCAATACTTATAGCCTATAGTTATGTTCAGTTGTTAACTCAAGTATTACAAATAATTTGTTGGTACGAATGTTATGTTGTTTTTTTATCAGTGTTTAGTTTGAGTTGATGGGATTTCAGCACCACGGACAGCTCCTCCTGCTGCCACTTCACTATTACAATAATATAATATAGAATACAAATTGTTCAGTGCTTGTGTTTTGGATAGTAAAGTCACTATCTAGGCAGCTGTTTGAATATGCAAAAATATGAGTTTGTTTAGGATAGTTTAATTTAAATTAGGGATGCTCCGATCGATCGGCCGCCGATCGATATCGGCCGATACTCACTCTCTGCCGATCGATCGGTGTTCTCTAAAGATGCCGATCGCGAGAGCCGATCGCATGACGTAAAATGTATGACGCTTTTCTCTGTGCGCGGCAAAACAAGCTCGCCAAAATCGCTTCACCAGTCTGGCAGTATTTTAAGGTGTCCGAAAAAGACAATAAAATAGCGGTATGCAACGTGTGTGAAGCAGAAATCCCGCAGCTCCACCCGCTGTGACGGACCGGTGAGCGGAGCAACACACACACTAAGAGTTAGACCTAACACACTTAGCTATTTGATCTACCTCTGGAACAAGCTAAACTAGTTATACATGTATTCTTCACTGTCGGGTCACTCATTACTGGATCAGTGAGCTGCATGAGACGATACTGACAGGCTGTCAGGAGAGGGAGAGAGGAAAAGAGAGCGCTTCCACTCATTTCTCCCGTGTTATTATCCAAAGTTAATGTCAACTTGAATAATGTACATCATTTGAATGTAATAATTATGTTGGTTGTTGTTGTGAAAGCGCCAGTGAATGAGCCCCATTAACTGAGTTTTAAACATCACTTCAAATGGAAGATCCCCATAGGCCCCGCCCACTCGATTGGATGGGCGATCGGTATCGGCCGATACTGATTCCGGCGATCGGCCCATTCGCGATCGGAGCATCCCTAATTCAAGTGATCATACTGTAGGTGTTAGTAAATTATATGCGTCGATATATGCACTTTTCGTTAGGCGATTGTGTATTTGAGTAAGAAGACTTGTAGGAAATGGCAAGAAAACAGCCTGTCAAGTGTGATTGAGCAATCCACTGAAACATTAACAAATCCCCATAAAAAGAACTCAAGAGAACGTGTCTTCACATTATCATTAACAATCCAATCTGCTTATTCTACTCACAGGACAAAGAGACAACCGCTCGGAGATATGAACGAGTCTCTGGTGGTGAACGACACCTCTGCGACTCTCTTGGCTGGAGAAGCCCTCCCATGGATGGAGGCTGATTCTCCGGAGCTGAACAGCAGCCTGCAGTTCTCCACCGCCCCGTTAGATTTCGCCATCAACCCGTGGGACATTATGCTCTGCATGTCAGGCACCGTCATCGCCTGTGAGAACGCCATCGTGGTAGCAATCATCTTCTACACGCCGACCCTCAGGACTCCCATGTTTGTGCTGATCGGGAGCCTGGCCACAGCGGACCTTCTAGCCGGCATGGGATTAATCCTGAACTTTGTGTTTCAGTACGTGATCTCCTCTGAGACTATCAGCCTCATCACGGTGGGCTTCTTGGTGACCTCCTTCACTGCGTCCATCAGCAGCCTTTTGGCCATAACAGTGGACCGTTACTTCTCCCTCTACAACGCCCTGACTTACTTCTCAGAGAAGACGCTGCAGTACGTTCACTTGATGTTACTGGGGACCTGGGGGGTGTCTCTGTTTTTGGGCTTGCTGCCTGTGCTCGGCTGGAACTGCCTGGACGACCCGTCCTCCTGCAGCATCGTCCGACCTTTGACCAGGATCAACGTCACGCTCCTTGCCACCTCCTTCTTCGCCATCTTCGTGCTCATGCTGGCCCTCTATTTCAAGATTTGCAAGATTGTGTGCCACCACGCCCACCAGATCGCCCTCCAGCAGCACTTTTTCGCCACGCCGCACTATGTCGCCACTAAGAAGGGGGTGTCCACGTTGGCTATCATCTTAGGGACATTTGGTGCCAGCTGGCTGCCCTTCGCCATCTACTGCCTGGTCGGAGAGAGGGAGTATCCTTCAGTGTACACCTATGCTACACTGCTGCCAGCCACCTACAACTCCATGATCAACCCCATCATCTACGCCTACAGAAACGCAGAGATCCAGCGTTCCCTCTACGTGCTCCTCTGTGGCTGCTTTCAGACCAACAAGTCCTACCGGTCCAGGTCACCAAGTGAAGTCTAAAAAATGTGCTAGGGCTCCTTTTGTGTAAATGTATTTATGATTAAAAGACAGAGCAAAAAAGACACCGCGTCCTTTGACCGCTGACAATCTGCTTTCAGTTGCCAGTGAATGCTTTACAATTACAAAGTGGATGTGATGCTAGAATCGTGTCTCATGCATACTGTATCTGCACTTTACGATGTATCCACACAAGTTAGGATGAGATTTGTAAAAGATTCTGTGAACAAAAACCTGTGAAAAAGACAAAACAAACCTGTGAATGTAGTCAAATGAGAAAAGGAATGGGAAATATTGCACTTTAGTACATGTTTTTTGAAATGCCAAATCAGTATTGTACAGCCTTTGTTGTGTTTAAACGTATAAATGTATGAGTATTGTGAGCCATTTTTCTATTTCGTATGGTATTGTCTTTGATGTACATTTTCTACAAGAGTAATAAAGAAATGAAATCCAGTCGTGACTCTATCACATGTTTTTTACTGAAGCACATTTTTCCAAGGACTTCTTATGTTACAGCTGACCTGCTATTGTTAGTTTTAACATCCTCTTCACGTCGATATATCCCCTTACTCAGGAGCGAAGATGGGTCTGTTGAAGAAAGCATGAAGCAATTGAATAGAAAAATAGCTTACATTTACACATTTGAACCCTCTGTGAGAGAGAGAGAGAGAGAGAGAGAGAGAGAGAGAGAATTACCCCCCCCCCCCCCCCCCCAGGGTTGTGCAGGTGTTACGTAGCCTGACATACCCCCCACGGTAAAGGACATTAAGTACCTGTGTGTGACTGTGTGACAGGTGATCATGATAATAGTCTGTCTACTCTGACCTAGCAGCTTCTGCAGACACAGCAGTTTATCTGATGGGATGTTTAAACAGGACTCCTGTCTGCATGTTTGGATACATACACAGATATAATCCTATAAGCACTTCTACACATCAAGCTGTTACTGCTTTCATCATAAATCAGCCTACCAAATGTTTAATCATTTTATTTTTAATCAAATTATGTTTCTAATTGGAAAAGGATTGCAATTTTTTCAGCATACCTTTGTTCATTATTAAAACATGTTTACTTTCATTACTAAAAGTCTATTGTAAAAATTGCATATTTGTTAGTATTTCATGTAAGCCAACTATAAAAATCAAGTTGGCACAGAGCGAATCCCTTCCTCTTCCTATGCAAATGTTTACTATAAATTGTGTTTTGCCCCTTCTTGCAATATCTTCTCCACTCCCAGGTCTAACCTCTGAACTTTGAACATGGCCCTTGCATCGCCCGCAGGCGAAGGCTCTTCGTTGTTATTGGAATGAGAGTTCAGGACCAATCCACATGTGTAGCTGAATTCACTGTTAATGGTAATTTCACAAACTATACAACTACACACTGAAAAAACATTGACTGTAATTAAATGCATTATGTCAACACATTTCACATAACTGTAAGTTTAAATACAAAATATTAGGTTCAACTTCATATTATTGCTTTCAACTAACCTAATACAGTTATGTGAACATGTGTGACATTATATACATTTATTTAAAGTCAATGTTTCAGTTTTCTCAGTGTATAACTACTAAAAAGATTATAAACAAATAAATCAGATAAAAACTTTATTTGTATCCAAAGGAGAATCTCATATGTTGTAACAGTACAAGTTTCCATTCATACATAAAAATACTTAAAATATGATAACTTGTCGTTTTGCACACAATTATTTATATATATATATATATATACTCTATATACTTTTTTTATTATTTAATCGTTTATTTGAACCGGGACAGTGCATATCGATGAACACTTTAAAACAAAACAATGCTTACAAGCGTAAATGAGCAGGATTTGAGCTTTAAGCTAATTTCCATCCGCAGTCCCGTCACATACAAAATACAAGAACATTACATTTATATACATAGCAAAAATAAATACATGACATGCAGAAAGAGCATGAGCAGCATACAAGCATTTACCACATGGCAGTACAATGTAGCAGCTACGACATATAAAGTGCAAGATAAGATAAAAGTGCTACATAAAGTGCAAGAGGAGATGCCCCTGTGTAAAAGTGCATTTAGTGGTGATTACACGTCTGTTTGTTTCTCAACCATTCTTTAAGTTGTCCTTTAAAACTATTGAGAGTGGGACAATCCTGTATCTCAGTTGGGAGGCTATTCCACAATGAGCTGCCTTTAATGGAGAGGACATTTTGTCCAAAAGTTGTCCGTCTACGGTGGACTTCACAGTCTCCTCTGGTTTCTGACCTAGTGCAGCGTCCCAAAAACACATACTTTTAAAAGACTTAAAATGGTCAAAACTCAAGAAATTGTGTTTTTCAAGAATGGTACAGTGGTGGTATGAATTTGGCTTTCTGTCAAACAACTTGATAGCTCTCTTGTACAGTTGTTCTATGGGTTTCAGGTTTGTGGCACAAGCAAACTACCAGTTTGTAAAACAGTATTCAATGTGGGATAGAATCATACAGTGGAGGTCTGACTTTGCAGCATTGACAGTTAAGAAAGGTCTAATTTGTTTAAAATGTTGCAAGTTGAATTTAACAGTCAAACAAATATATGTAGATATTTTGAATCACAGAGGATGTATTTACAAAAATATAGACTACAAATGTGTCTTAACCGCAATGTCACGGTATAGCAAGAGATGGAAGTCTCCATACGATTTGCTACATGTAGACTGTACTGTACATGAAATTGCTTTTGTAGGTTATTTTTCCATGTACCATGTACCTTTGGTCCTTTACAGACAATAATGATGATGGCCTGCTTTTCAAGAGTCACATGGCACAGGTACAGTATGTACTCTTCAAGTGGACTTTTATCACAAAATGTTCACACTTTTGTATGACTCTCCCTACAGGCGGCTAAATCACACTGATGTCTCAACAACAGCTCTCGCACAACAGCAGATCGGGGGTCACTGCTCTTCCTCCTCGTGTGGACTATCATCTGTAATAATCTGCTGTTTTGAAAGCTGTGAAGCCCTCAGTCAGTTGCTCACAAAGTGGGGGAAAGGTGAAGGATGCTTGAAGCCACTAATGGACTGCACACGAGGCCTGGTGGCTGCTGTTTGTTCACCTTGTTGTATCCACCTCAGCAGATGTTGCTGTTGGTCACCTGTCATTTTAGGAAACCGCCTGTTCCTTCATAGCACTCAGGAAGTGACCATAGGTAACAGTAGTAGTGTTAAAGCTTACATATGGTAATCATCCAAGTAGCATTTCAATTTCATCAGTCTGTTATATTCACATATTCTGGAAACTATACACAGATTGTACATATTCAGGAATTCAAAGATCTCCTTAAACATAATATGTAATATATTCTGAATACACAATTAGGTCCATACATCTGTTTGTAATTGGCATTTATTAAATGAACGTATTATTTAACTGCACATAATGGATAACGCTTCATGTCTCAGTCTGAGTTTATTGTGCTTTCACATCCTTTTTCTTCCATCGGATATATTCACCCGTCAATGATAACACGTCAATTTAAAAAAGATTTCTGTTGAAGAAACTCAATAAACTCTCTTTTTCATCAGGCAAAGGTGGTCCCACACACACTGCTCAGCCGGGGTTCTACTTCTGGTTACTGTGAGATGTCCCACCTGTAGGAGCCCATCACAAAGCTTACTGCTTCTTACCAGCAAAGGTAATCAAAAAATGCATGTCTGATATGATATCTGATTGCAGCTAAACGTCCAAAAAACAACAAAAGCTTATCCCATAAAGAAAAATACATTAATCTCTTCTTAGCAGCAACATAGACTTATTAATTGTTACATAGGTTAATATTAACAACACTGGAATTTGCTTCCTGATTTCACGTCCATTAGACTAACCAGGGGCTGGTAGCAGTGTTTGAATTATGCAAAGCTTGATCAGTGCAGACCAGAGCAGCTCTCCAGGCAACTACCAATGATTCTCTCATTAATAACATTAATAACAGCGGTGTAGCAAATGCTCACCATAGGCACATTACCTCAATAAGACATTAGCATGGGGAGGAAAGGGCTTTGGTGTAAATAATTGGACAGCCTTCTGGGGAAAACCTGGTCTGATTAAGAGAGACGGCATTCATCCTACTTTGGAAGGTGCAGATCTCATTTCGGCAAACATTTCAGGGCTTTGTGGACTTAATCCATGACAAACTGGAGTTGAGACCAGGAGGCGGAGTCGCAGTCTTACACGCTTCTCTGCGCTCTCTCCTAGGCAGTCATCCATAGGAATCCCGAACCCAATAAAATACCCAATATTAGCGGTATGTGTGTCTGCCCAAGGACAATTTAAGGTAAAACCTAATAGAGGTGTCATACATAATAACCTAATAAAAGTAAATGTAACAACTACTACAGTGCAACAAAACAGGAAGATTAAATGTGGTCTCTTAAACATAAGATCTCTAGCATCTAAAGCAATATTGGTAAATGATTTAATATCAGATTATAATATTGATATATGCTGTCTCACTGAAACTTGGTTGAGACATGAAGAATATGTCAGCATAAATGAGGCCACTCCACCCAGCCATATCAATACTCATATTGCCCGAGGCGTGGGCCGAGGAGGTGGAGTTGCAGCAATCTTTGACTCAAGTTTACTTATCAATACTAAACCAAAATTAAATTATACCTCCTTTGAAAGTCTCGTTTTTAGTCTTACGCATCCGACCTGGAAAACTTTGCAGCCAATCTTATTTGTTACAGTGTACCGTGCACCAGGTCCTTATTCAGAATTCTTATCAGAATTCTCTGAGTTTTTATCAACTTTGGTACTTAAAACAGATAAAGTAATTATCGTAGGTGACTTTAATATTCATGTTGACGATGATAAAAATAGCCTTACTGTTGCATTTAACTCTATATTAGATTCTGTTGGTTTTTGTCAGAGTGTAAATAAACCAACCCACTGCTATAATCACACTCTCGACCTTGTTCTGACTTATGGTATTGAAATTGAGCAACTATTAGTCGAACCGCATAATCCTGCTTTATCCGACCATTTCTTAGTAACTTTTGAAGTACTGTTACTAGACTACAAAGCATTAGTCAAAAGCTCCTGCAGCAGAAACCTATCTGTTAGTGCTATAGCCAAATTTAAGGAAGAGATTCCACCAATACTTAACTCGATAGCATGTCTGCATGTAGGGGAGGAAACTTATACAAAATGTACACCACCCCAAATTGATCATGTTGTTGATAGTGCTACAGATGCGCTGCGAATAAAATTAGACTCTGTTGCTCCTTTGAAAAGAAGAAAATAAAACAACATAGATTAGCTCCATGGCATAATGCCGAAACCCGCAAAATAAAGCAAAAGTCGAGACAACTTGAAAGGATATGGCGTTCCACTAAACTTGAAGAATCTCGTTTAATTTGGCATATTACTCTCAATGAATATAAGAAAGCACTGCGTAAAGCGAGAGCAGCTTACTACTCTTCATTAATAGATGAGAATAAGAATAATGCAAGATTTCTTTTCAGCACTGTAGCCAGGCTGACAGAAAGCCACAGCTCGATTGAGCCTTCTATTCCCATAGCACTCAGTAGTAATGATTTTATGTGCTTTTTTAACGATAAAATTGTTACTCTTAGAAACAAAATTAATGACCTCTTGCCTTTGACCAGTATAGTGTTATCAACAGCTCCCGGAAGCGTGAGTTCTAATATTACACTAGATAGTAAACCTTGAACAATTAAATTCAATGATTCTCTCTTCTAAACCATCAACGTGTATGTTAGACCCAATTCCAACTAAGCTGTTGAAGGAAGTGTTTCCATTAATTAGCACTTCTTTATTAAATATTATGAATATGTCTTTATTATCAGGCTATGTTCCACAATCATTCAAAGTAGCAGTGATAAAACCGCTTCTTAAAAAGCACAACCTCGATCCAAAGGTTTTAGCCAATTATAGACCTATTTCTAATCTTCCGTTCCTCTCAAAAATTCTTGAGAAAGCAGTCGCAAAACAGCTGTGTGATTACTTAAAAAAACAATGATTTATTTGAAGATTTTCAGTCTGGCTTTAGAACACATCATAGCACAGAGACAGCTCTGGTTAAAGTCACAAATGACATTCTAATAGCCTCTGACAAGGGACGTGTCTCTATTCTTGTTTTGCTCGATCTCAGTGCTGCATTTGATACTATCGACCATGATATCTTATTGCAAAGACTAGAGCACTTAGTTGGCATACAGGGAACTGCTTTAGGCTGGTTTAGGTCCTATCTATCTGAACGCTCTCAGTTTGTACGTGTCAATGATGAATCTTCCACGCAAACCAAAATGAGCCATGGAGTGCCACAGGGTTCAGTGCTCGGACCTATTTTGTTCACATTATATATGCTTCTGTTAGGCAATATTATAAGGAATCATTCTGTAAACTTTCATTGTTATGCGGATGATACTCAACTATATTTATCAATCAAGCCTGATGAAATTAATCATCTAAATAAAATTCAAGACTGCCTCAAGGACTTAAAAACGTGGATGACCTTAAACTTTTTGATGTTAAACACGACCAAAACTGAAGTTATTGTACTTGGCCCGAGGAATCTACGAAACAAATTATCTAAAGATATACTAACTATGGATGGCATTCATTTGGCCTCCAGTGAGACTGTAAGGAATCTTGGTGTTATATTTGATCGGGATTTATCCTTTAACGCCCACATAAAATCAATTTCAAGGACCGCCTACTTCCATCTACGTAACATTGCAAAAATCAGGCATATCTTGCCTCAAAACGATGCAGAGAAACTAGTCCATGCATTTGTTACTTCAAGGCTGGATTATTGTAACTCTTTATTATCAGGGTGTACCAAGAAGTCAGTCAAGTCGCTTCAGCTGATTCAAAATGCTGCAGCTCGTGTACTAACCAGAGTTAGGAAAAGGGACCACATTACTCCTGTTCTGGCTGCCTTACACTGGCTCCCTATAGAACACAGGATATAATTTAAAATTCTTCTTCTCGCCTACAAAGCCCTTAATGGGCAGGCGCCATCTTACCTTAAAGAACTCATTATACCCTACTGTCCTACTAGGGCATTGCGTTCCAAGAATGCAGGGTTGTTGGTTGTTCCTAGAGTCTCTAAAAGTACAATGGGAGCCAGAGCCTTTTCTTATCAAACTCCACATTTGTGGAATCAGCTTCCAGTTTGTGTTCGGGCGGCAGACACCCTATCCGTTTTTAAGAGTGCGCTTAAGACCTTCCTTTTTGATAAAGCTTATAGTTAGGGCTGATTAGATTCAGCCCCTAGTTTTGCTGATATAGGCTTAGTTTGTCGGGGGACATCTTACTTCTTCCTTCTCTCTGTCTATACCTGTGTACTCTCATGTTCCGATTAACCCAGATTCCCCAAATGTCTTTCTTTTTGGTGTCTATATACGCTGGGATCCGGAGTCATGGATGATCCTGCGGTCCTGTGTCCTGGATCGCGAGCCCTGGATCTTGAGTCGTGGCTGTGGTCCTGGATCATAGGTCCTGGATGGATATCCTCGTGGATTCATCTTCCTATTATACACACAAGCATTTCCAAACATTTGGACTACCTATGTTGCAAATGTATTATCTTTTCAATTTACACACGGCATCTATTGCACGCCTGTCCGTCCTGGGAGAGGGATCCCTCCTCTGTTGCTCTCCCTGAGGTTTCTCCCATTTTCCCCTTTAAAACTGTGGGTTTTCTTCGGAAGTTTTTCCTTGTACGATGTGAGGGTCTAAGGACAGAGGGTGTCGTATTGTCATACTGATATTTTTGTACAAATTGTAAAGTCCACTGAGACAAATGTAACATTTGTGATATTGGGCTATATAAATAAACATTGATTGATTGATTGATTGATGGTGTTATTAATTACTTCATCACCCACAATGCTGATTTCTTTCCTCGCGGGTTGTCCTTTTATAATCATACGAAAGTGGTGACACGGGAATGTTCCAGATTCAGATAATGGACAAGAATCAGTTCTGATCTTACTCCTTATTGAGAGAACAGCGGTGTACAGGGAAAACCTTGGATACCCCATGGTGATAATGGGGTTAACCATTATTAACACACACAAACACACAAGCTGAGAGACAAACACACACTTTATCTGTTGGAAAAGAAGAGACAAGCCCACATCAGAAACGTAAAATCAGCTTTGCCATAAAAAGCTATCGTCATTTGCTTTCGTCACTGCATGTGGCCTGTTCAAACACCAGTGTGTGGGTTTGTGTGTGTCAGAGAGAGAGAGAGAGAGAGAGAGAGAGAGAGGAGAGAGAAGAGAGAGAGAGACGGAGAGAAGGAGAGAGAGAGAGAGAGGAGGAGAGGAGGAGAGAGAGAGAGAGAGAGAGAGAGAACACATGTGCTGTGTAGTCAAGTGTGCTCAGCAGCTATGATTACCCCCCCCCCCCCCAGGGTTGTGAGAGAGAGCTCCCTTTATGTTGGCTCAATTGTGTAATGTCTGCCGTGTGTGTGTGTGTGTGTGTGTCTACCTGGTGTGTGTGTGTGTGCCAGAGTTCCCGTTAGCCGGTAATTACCGGACTACGACCGGTAAAATATGCTGAAGACCGGCAAATCTAAATCTCTCCGGTCAAAGTGTCCGTTCAAAATAATTTCCGTTTAGCGCAATACCACATCAGTTGCACAACTTGCGCCATTTATGTGACAGACAAAAGAGTATGTGACAGACAAGAATAGTCAATTATAATGTCGTGTCTAACGCATAGACTGTATATATAAAGGTCTAACGCTTACTGTGGAGAAAGAGATGTCCTGTGTGGGTTGATTGTGCGTTGATCTGTTGGTAATGCCTTGGGGTTCCGGTGGGCATGTAAACAAATGCATAATGCTACGCTCTACTTTGCGGCCTCGCCCGGTTGCATTGCGACGCTTATTGTTTAGGTGTCTTTTAATAAGCAGGTAGTCCTATCATTAGCTAGAACTAGCTAGATCTAATCGATATGGACATAAACGCGAGTGAAGTCTAATCTGACGGGAGAGAGAGATCAGCTGCTGACGAGTCGACACGCAGCTCTGCATGATCACCTGCAGCGATGAGCGGAACAAAACACACACCAGATTAGAATATCACACGTAGCTATTTTAATTACCTCTCAAACTACCGTAACTAGTTATATATATGTTTAGTTTTACTGTCGGGTCACTCATTACTGATCCGCGAGCTGCATGATACTGACGGGCTGTCAGGAGAGGGAGAGCGCTCCGTTTATTATTCCCGTGTTATTGTAAATTACTGTTCACTTTTGAATAGTTAATCTACTATAATTAGTTTATTTAATTTCGAATCATATCAATTTGTTTTAAAGCACAATAAATAACAAAGAAGACCTTTGACCGGCACTTTTCTCATTTTGTCCGGAAGATTTCAACTTTAACGGACATGTTGACCGGTGAACAAATATTCTAACGGGAACTCTGGTGTGTGCGTGCATGTGTGTGTCTGCCTGAAGTGTGTGTGTCTGTCTGCCTGCCTGATGTGTGTGTGTGTGTGTGTGTGTGTGTGTGTGTGTGTGTGTGTGTGTGTGTGTGTGTGTGTGTGTGTGTGTGTGTGTGTGTGTGTGTGTGTGTGTGTGTGTGTGTGTGTTGAGATCAAGAGTGCAGCGTAATATGTTCCTCTACTTTCTCAGAAAAACACTGGGTAGCATTGTGTGTGTGTGTGTGTGTGTGTGTGTGTGTGTGTGTGTGTGTGTGTGTGTGTGTGTGTGTGTGTGTGTGTGTGTTGTTCAAGGAGCCTAATGAGTGTTGTGGACAGCCACACACTTTCAGGGTTAATTTAACTTTGTTCTCAAACTAATAATTTGTACTTTGAAGTTATGTGAACAGGGCAGGGTGCCCTCTCTTTATGGAGATAATATATTTAATATAAAACAAGCTGACAAAATGATCTTGAAGAAACACATTTCCAGGGAGGAGTTTTCTGTGCAGTTTCCTACGGATTTGTTGATAACCTCTCTTAAAATGTACTTAGTTGTGTCATGTTCATGGAACATAGTTCAACATCTTATATACATTGTACATGTATGAGAAACAAACTGACAGAATGTACAGTATAACACCCAATGCATAAAACTAAAATCAATATTTAAGCTACTGGGCTAGAGTACATGTCCTCAAAATGATAATGTTCATTTATATAGCAGCAACACTGAATAATATATTAGCTGCCATCTAATTTCACTAAATCTAACTATTCAATTCACAAACAATGAGTAATTATTGAAATTGAATTATGCAAGACATGGTATGAATAAGTTTGATTGTCTTTGTTAGAGAGCTTCAGTCACATTTTCTTTCTTCTAGTGCTCTGACGTGGTCAACAGGCGGTTACGTTCTACAACTCCAGGTCCTTCTGCTCCGCCCTTGCAGAATGAAGGTGAGTATTATAACGTTTCTCGCACTTTAAGGGGTAAGTCGGAGGGGATGAAAGGTAATCTCCTGCTGCACAACAAGAGCTTTGAGGAGTCCATGGTGTTCTGTGAAAGTCTCTGTGAATGTCCCTGTGAGAAAAGAAAATCACAGTAAGCCACTCAAAGATACAACACATTCTGGCTTAATTGTTCACAATTTAACTCTTCTTCAGCCTCAATTTCTGCAACCATGTCAAAGTGACCAGAAATAATAATAATAATTATTATTTTGTTGGCAAGCCAGGGGCCCTTGCTTATTATTATTTATGTCAAGTGCATTGCAACCGCTCTGGCAAGGGGGGAATAAATGTCCCTAATACCTTCCTGTGTGAAACAGGTCAATTTGACCTGGAAGATAATAAGAAATTAGATAAACTGGCTCAAGTTAAACATGTCTGTTTTGTAAACTCTCCACAGGCTCTACATTACTCACCCCTTCATCATCCTCATTACTTATCATTAGCTTCCCTTGTTTGGTACTGCTCTTATTCTCATGTAAAATGACCTTCCCACCTCCATCAGAAAGATAGAGACCAGAGTATCCTGACAGCTCATATCTTAGGAAGCACTTCTGTGACCAATGACCTTCCCCCATGACATCTGCCCTCCCATCATCCCCCTCTTGACTCTTCTCCCAATTTATTTCTTCACTAGGATGATGTAGAAATTAGGAGAGGAAACAAATTCAGCCATGACGAAGCCTTAGGACTCAAGACGATGACTTGCATTATTACCTGAGCATGATGACCCGATTAGCTGCTCTTAATGCTGCCAATTACGATGAAATTAGCTTAAAATTAATTTACAAGTCCCTTTTTATGTCATCTGGGTTAATGTAAAAAATGCAACAAGACAAATGTTGCCTGAGCACCACAGCATGTGCGCATTTCAATCTAAAAATATAGGTCAGCTAGGACAAAATGACGTGTTATTCAAGTATGAGTTGACATGCTGTATGTAAGACTCAGTGTGTAAAAGTTATATACTGTGAATTATAGTCACTAAAGTAAATTCCAATCACAGTAGGAACTAGAATGGACAAAACACAGTTTCAAAAAGCAACAAATCAACACAGGCACCACAAATGATTTCATAAATATTCACATTGGGTGGCGAAGTACAAGTAGATAACCCCTCTGAAGAGGTGGAGAGATTACATTTAATTTCATTTGAAGTGTATTTACTCAAATATGGAACTGAAGCACAAGTTTAAGGTTTCTTTAGCTGAGTACTTTATGCTTCATCTCCACTACATTTCAATGACAAACGTTGCATTTTGAATCCAATAAATTGATCTGACAGCCATAGTTAGTGGTTATTAAAATGTTATACTCATGACACTACAACAAACTAAAAGGATAAACAGCTGCTTACCTATACTTACCTTACTTATTCCTCTGAAATAGTTAACGCAGAAATGTAACGTAATAAAATACGATAAAATAAGAATTTGAATTTGTTTTGCTTCACAGAGCCTGATCTTAATGGCACAAACCCGATTCCATGCTAGAGGCCACTGAGCATCATCTACAACATATGAATTAATTCCATCATTTTGCAGAGATTTTGAAAATTGAAATATGAGCAAATATTTAAACATATGAAACTTTTTTGATAAATTACTGGCATAAAAAAAAAGGGCAGCAAGAAAGCTTCTTTACCCGAAGAGAAAATAAAACGTACAAAATGACGGCTGACCCGAGTGCAGACACTGAACCCCCCCGCTGCAGCAGGTGAGCTCAAACAGCCCCCTGCCTCTAAACCAAAATAATTAAAAGTGACATATGGCATTTTGGTGCTCAGACAGACCTATCCTACAATATATATATGTTTAAGTCGTGTTCTTATATAGCTTGAGCACACTTAACACACTGTGTCATTTTAAGAAAACTACAAGTTCAGCATCTGACTGCTCAACACTGCCAATTAACCAATTCACAGAAAGGCTACAGTGTTTTGCTTTGTTTAGGTTTTTCATTTATCAATTGTTCTTTGAGAAATATCAGTGAAATGTATTACAGTTAGAGTTAACAAAAGCACAAAAAAGCTATGTAATTCACCAAAAATATACAGACTGATATGTGACTATGATACATTTGAAATGGTTTTAATGAACTATAATATTAACAACAATGTGAACATTTAACTGTTAACATATTCTGTAGCCATAATCATCTTTTAAATCCCACAGTAAGGTTGCATCATGGGCTTGTTTACATTTGTTTAATCTGGGGAGGAGAGATTGAGAGTGTGTGGGTGTGCTGTGGACTGTGGAGGTGATAATAGAATGTGTAGGAGGGAGGGCAAACAAGCATTATTTGCTGGGCTGTGCTGTCATACATTTGACTGGTTTCCCACCCAAACCAAAGATCTATCCATTGCATCCAAAGCAGAGAGTCTAACATAATTTTGAATTAGTGTTTTTTTCTCTAACTCTATCTTTCTTAACCTTTTAAATAGGAAACTTAGCCGAGAATTGGTACACTGGGCCAAAACTGAAAGATGTATGGAATATGTAGAAAAGGCATATCACTGCAACCTTATAGTACGATTTTAAGTACATTTCAAAACTTGACAATATACTTATGTTTTACAGTCGAGGTGAAGGGTTAAGTGACAGGAGAGTCAAGAAAATAAAATAGTTAGTCATTAACCATAGTCATCATGTCACCCTAATTCTATTTGGGTCTTGCTAATGATGTCTTTACAAGAATAATTTCATATAATTCGGATCATTATTCAATTATTTATACTCAAAACAGAGAGAAGGCTTTTAGATGTTCTTGTCCTCAGACAGCCCCTCAGCACTATTCACTCCATGGCTGTGTCACTGGGTGAGGAATAACGCCTCCTCTTCGTCGGGTGTCAAACAATACACTTTGTGATCAGAACACATCTCCCCCACTGAGTGGTGATGTCCTTCAGTCTTCCATTATACTATTTGTGTTCTAGTTCGATGGAAGAAAAGATACATCTCATTTCAAAACAATCCCACTGTGACAATGGACCTCTTTTAAAGCTAGCCGTTATGGAATAAACTCTACATGCAAAATCATTTCATATAAATGTGTTTTAATACTAATCCACTGCAGTGCACATAGCAACCAAGAAAATACAAACACACAACACGATAAATAAGCTTCCAAAAATTGTAAAGTTTAATTTATAAATGAAAAAAATATATAATACCAACTAACATATAAACAAATCAGTTATAAGACCAAACCCAATTCTTCTCATACGTTTTTTTTTTTTTTTAAACGAAAGAGAGATTTGTGCACGTGTTTTGCATTATAAGTGAAAGGTCAGCATGGCCAGCATGAGTATTACAACTAAAAATGGCATTCTTTAGGTTTTATTCAATGTTACGAGAAAACATTCTGTATCAAATATTTCTATCATTAACGGCACACGTGACATGCAACCTCCGTTATCACACACGTGTTTACATGTGACTGAAAAGCTACATCAGACTTAAATCGGCACAATTTTGTGAAGCATCTCTTTGACATATTGTATAAAAGCATTATTACTTTGGTGTTTATTTGTGGCATTAGTTAGTTATGTGACAGAATGTTGTATATAGATAAAAAATTACAAGTGTACATGCTGAGGAAAATACAAAACTGATCGCTCACTGACTGCTCAGGATGACTAAAGTATGACGACCAGAAAAGCTCAAGACAATGCTGCCATCTAGAGGCAGAACAGAGGAGTTTCCTCAACACAGAAAGTGTGTACACAATCATGACCTCATCACAACACTGTCCCGAGGTTTTTAAGAGCAAAAAGTCCCTTTATGACAGCATTTAGTATCATGAGTCCTCTTCATTGTAGAAAAACACAAAGTAGAAGAGAGCACTGATGACCAGCAGAGAGACTGACATCAGCATGTTCCTCCGATTCTCTCCTCTTAACGTCTGCAGCTCCTTGTCTGGAAATAAAAAAACTAATGTGAATCAACTAATGTGTGGCAGCCATACATTTTCACCAAAACTGAAACATCATGAAGCAGCAAACACTGCTTATTTATATGAATGCACCGTAATAACATTAAACACGGTTGCAATCATAACACAGATACAACTTTCATGTGCTTATTAACGAGTCAATCGGATCACAACAATGACTGTTTATCTCAGATGTTTGTGTTTTTATATATATTTAGGAATGACCAACTATGAAGCAACTGACCAAAAGAAGACTGGTTCACATAATCCAAAGCTGTGTTTTGTCCATAATCATTCATAGTTTGTTTGATTGTAATTGAGATATCTCTAAAAGTATTCAAATGTCAAGTCCACATAAAGTGAAGTTAGATATGTAAACACATTTGTGACACTGCTTATTACATTTCAATGGCACATTTTGTAGGAGTGTTTCCTTACCTAACTTTAGCACCCTCTCATTAATGATGGTCATTTCATCTTCCAGGTCCTGCCTATGGAGCAGTGAGGGTGAGAGAGAGAGAAACAGCACCATAAGGAGGGTTTTCACTTCATGGACAAGCCTTATAGGGAACAACTGTATCAATTCAAGTTAGGTTTCATCTCTGAAAGTACGTTGACCATCATCATCCTCACCTGTCCTTCTCAGAGAGCTTCTCCTTTCTGCTCCTGAACTCAACCCTGTCCAGGTTGTCTTTGCATCGCGTCCGCCGCTCCTCCAAACGGTCTATCTAGAATATTTACAGGTCAGAGATAATAGTGAGTTTAGTTAAGATTGGTTGGATTGAAAATACTTAACCATGAACAGAGGCCGGCGTAAGAAGTACTCTTGTACCCAGGGTTGTAAGCGTAGAAGAACCAGAGTGTAGTAATGCTCTGTTACAAGTAAAAGTCCTGCAATCAAAATGTTACTCAAGTAACAGTACAAAAGCATTAGCATCAAAAGATACTTAAAGTAACAAAAGTAAAAGGACTCATTCTGCAGATTGGTCCATTTCAAAATGATATACACTTGTTTTAAATATAATTAGTGATGTTATCACAGCTGGTAAAGGTGCAGTTTTTGTATACTGCAGGGTAGATTGTGAATGTTAATTCAGGTGTAACTCAAGTCCTATTTAAGTGTTGATTATATTTCACATTACTAATCCAAATCTACAAAGTAACTAAAGGTATTTAAATGGAGTGGAGTAAAAGTGCACAATTTACCTCAAAGTACCATATACTACTTGAGTAAATCTACTTAGCCTAGTTACTTTGCACCATTGACCAAATGCAGAGACTAAATTAATTAAATGTGTGCATATTAGAGATGTGAGGATGCAGAAGCAGACACGAGCTAAAATGCTAACCCCCTATCCAGCGAGCTGGAGGAGAAAAACGCGTCTTTCACCGTCTTACCTCAGTGGCGACACTGGTTTTCTCGCGTCTTTTGTCTTTAATTTTAGTCATTTTCTGGCTGAATCTAGCTACTTCAGAGAGCCTGGCTGTTAGACTGACTGTACGGAAGTGTTTCCTTCTTCTTCTTCTTCTTGACACATCCTCCTTGAAGGCGGTGCTGCCCCCTATCTGTGTAACACAGCCATAACGGTCAGGCTAATTCATGTCACCTGTGCCAGCGCCATATAGATAGAATCTTATCTATCTTATTCTATCTATATGGCGCTGACCTGTGCTAATAGTGACCTAAAGTTTAAACTATGCTATTTGACGCTATTCTGACAAAGTCCCTGGAGAACAAAACAATGGGGGGTTTCAGCAGCAGCATCCCCTTTGAATTAGTCAAACTAAAGTGATAGTTATTAACGTTATTTCGCTCTTATAAGACACAAAAATATCATATTATGACGTTATACATGAACAAATTAGATTTGATTCAACTTGATTGTCATTGCACTATGACAGCGATATGCAGTTAGCATTCTACCAAAAGTGCAAAACAAGTAGAAAGTGGAGTGTTATTCATGGTATATTAAATATATATACATGATCTGGCATACATTTAAGTATTTGAAGTACTAATGGCTATAGGAACAGCGACCGAAAACTGTCGTCTGTCTCCGCTACGAAGCAGAAAGGTGTGTGTGCTAGTTGAGAGAGTTGTTAATCGGATTAAAGGACCTGAGAGGACACGGTTTGATCAGCTGAGAGAGAAAAGGAACGACGCCATGCATTTTCTTCTCTACTAGCTCCGTTTCATTTAGGAAAAATGCCTCTCTTTATAAACCGGGACCAAATATTTGCACATCAGGTACACCTGCTGGAGCACAAACTGAGGGTAAATCACTGCTAGAGTGTCATGCCAAATGTGGGATTTATAATCAGAGATTGTTAATGGATTTGAGGTTTATGCATTGATTGTTTTCCATTTAGTACGCACAAAACCGAGTGTGTGTTATGTCTTTGTGTTTTTAGAGTAAAGAGGAACGAATACTGGAACTGGAGACAGAGAATGCTATTCTTCATTTAAGACTTGCCGAGGTAAGAAGATTCCTGCCATCATTACTTACAGGTTTACACCTTTTAGGCCTAAGGGAATCCCAGATCACTGTTACAGTATTTTCTTTAATAGCATGATTGAAATACATTATGTATTTTATCTTTTATCTCACTGCCATTGAATTCAGGTGTAACTTTGTATTGTACAGTATTTCTCTGTTATATAATGAGAATATCGATACCAAAAATAATCCCGGTAGACTGTCCCTTCACATGTTCAATTTGAACATTTAACTCAAACTAGTTGTAAACAGGCAACTAGTATTATCTAAAGTAGCCTAACATGTTTTATTTGGTTTTATAGACCTTACAAATAATTACATACTACTTAAAAATGTGCAATGTAATGAAAACTGTTTAAAATAAGCTCTCTGAGAAGAGTATCTTTTGTTTTCCAGCATTTAACATTTTCTCTTCCAATGCTGTTTATTTATTCATCTTTCACTGATAATTGAAACAGAATGCGATCATTTAGCACCAGAGCTTTTACTGTGGGTTTTGGGAAACACATAGTTCCCTAAACCTCAACATTTTGCCAATGTATGCCACTTTTACATCTATTAGGGTAAACGTGTTGCTTAATAAGTTATCAACAACAGTTGACCAACAAGTTTCTCGAAGACGTGTGTTGTATTAAAATGCTGTTAAATTCGAACAAGCATGATACAAGGGGGGTTATTTAATTTAGCTGTAACTGCCAGTTGAGCTGTTGCTTGGCATAAAGTGAGTATAAAATGGTACAGTGGTGCAGAAGAAGTATGTTGATGTCGTATCCTTTAGTGTCTGGGGAAGCTCCGTCGAGACCATGAAAAGGAGACCAAGGACCTGAAGCATCAACTGCAGCAGAGGAACGCTCAGAAGATCACCCGCTCAGCCCTCGCCAAACTCCTCTCTGAGGTCCAGGTACACATGCACCAGAATTCATGCCTTTGTGCACATGGTAGCTTGTTAATAGTTTTTTTTATCTGATCTTTTGAAATGTTTTACTAAATACCGTCCAAAGGCAAGAAAGGAAAGTCATTTAGGAACTTAGAAAGACACACAAACAAAAGACAAACAGCAGAAACACACACACACACACACACACACACACACACACACACACACACACACACACACACACACACACACACACACACACACACACACACACACACACACACACACACACACACACACACACACACACACAGGGACGCACACACACATCCGCACAGCCCTTCACACTTCATGTCTCCTCTCTGTGTTGGTTGCAGGCCGTGAAGCAGGACTTGAGTGAACTTTTCGCAGTGTATTTGAGTTTTTCCACTGAGCTGGAAGAGCAGAACAAGCAGCTGCTGGACAAAGTACAGCAGGCCAGCTGTTCTCTAAAGGGTGACCGTGGAGAGGAGGCTCAGGGTAAGTGTCTCAGTGTGTAGCATAACAATTGATCAGAAATGCAGCATCTTTTACCCCATTTTCCTTAGCAAATTGTTTTTTTATTGACTTCTAGGTCTACTGTTCGGCACCATTTTGGCCATTTTATTTTTAAAGTTATGGTGGAGCCTGGGTGCTGTGAGCTGGAGTGAGCATGCCGCTTTAAGAAGAGCAGCTTCTCAAGGCACTTTCACATTAACCTATGATATCAAATCAAATCAAGTTTTATTTATATAGCACATTTATAAACGATTTTTGGTCGAGCCAAAGTGCTGTACATATAATAAAAATAGCCTACAGTAGAGACACTTTACAGCAAATACAACAGCACAGATTGTTCAGAATATCAGTATGAGAATACGACACCCTCTATCCTTAGACCCTCACATCGTACAAGGAAAAACTTCAAGAGAAAAAACCCACAGTTTAAGGGGAAAACATGGGAGAAACCTCAGGGAGAGCAACAGAGGAGGGATCCCTCTCCCAGGACGGACAGACGTGCAATAGATGCCGTGTGTAAATCGAAGAGATAATACATTTTACAGCATATAGACCGAATGTTAGGAAATGCATGTGTCTGTAATAAGAAGATGAATCCACGAGGATGTCAGCTAAAATCCTGTGGAAGCCATCAGGGAAGCAGCATGGCGAGACCCAAGGCAGGACCGCAGAGACAGGTTCAGCCACGACCCGAAGTCCACGACTTAATCCAGAACTCAGGATAGAGGATCCAAGACACAGGACTACAGCAAGAGGATCAGCCTCGACTCCGGATCCCGGCGTACATATAGATACAAAACAAGAAAAAAGATTTGGCTGGGTTAATCGGAACAAGAGAATACACAGACACAGACAGAGAGGGAAAAGGTCATTGGATAAAAGTTATTCTTGATAACCCTCTAGAAAGATCTCATGAACTTCCCCACTCAATCTATCAAGACCCAAGCAGTTATATTAGATATAGGATAAGAAACAGAGATAGGGAGCACAACAACCTATCTCCTATCTATGATAGATTCAAATGTGTAAGGTCTGATAATAAATAAATATTGGCGACATTTTAAGTTCTGCTACTTGGTCAATACACACGTAATTGATAGGCATGAATTATATTTAAAAAAATAATAAAATAAATCAGGGCAAGAATACATCAGACATCAGGGCAAGAATACGTACATTTTGCAGCCACATGCTCTCCTCCTAGAAGAGTATAGTGTTGTAGCACGTATACCATGTTGGCATTTTCTTGTTTCTGCCATTTTGGATTTATACCAACAAGCTATTATAGCTGAGGGGACTGTGGGTAGAAGTCATAATGTAAATCACAGGGGAGGTTTCAAACCGTCAGAAGTTAATTTACCATTCGTTGAATATTTTATTAAGGAACATTTTTATGCCTTCCTTCGGGTCTGACACTTTCTACCTTTCACTTTTAATAACGCTTTTTGTTTTGCCAACTCATTCCTCCTCTCTGTGTTTCTCACTACTCTAAAGTGGTTTACAGGTTCTGTGCTGGCTGTTTCTTGATCAGGCTGTTTGCTGATAATCCTCTCACACTGCCCCTCCCCTCCTCTCTCACCCCACCCTGCGAGGTTATCCCGGGTTCACTTGCTTTAATTCAGTCCCACAAGTCAGCTACTCACCATGGCTCTGAAGATTTGTGAAAACTGATCTCCCTGAGAACATGCTGTGCAAAATGCTGCAAACTTCACCTGCACTAATTAAAGAGTACTCCAACTATTTGGAGATTTCTCTTACATTACATTTATTTTGCAATTTATTTGCTACTTTGCTAATCATTATTTTGTATATTGTAGGGCTGTAATTGTTCTTTGACTTCTAATTCAAGATTTATAAAGGGATCAATCTGAAATTAGACACAAATATGTATCATTCCAAAAACCTTGCAAATAAAATGTATTTATGTAATAACTATCTTATTAGTAAAAATGTACATGTTGTAGACTCATATGATTAGGAAACTATGAATTTGGATGCAGCAATAACACCAAGGCACTTCAAAATGCCAACAAATAAATCTATAAATAATCAAATTAGAGGTTTGCGAAAAAGATTCTGAAGGCCTTTAAGTACAGACATTTTCATTTAGAATAAAAGAAAAGCCCTTTTATTGCTGTTTTGGGGATAATTTATTTTGAATAATTTGCATTTGAAATCATCTTTAAAGAGAAAAAGGAACATTTTGTTGTTACAGGCTATCCCTGAAGGTCTCAACCCGTCCTGAGTGAATGGAGTTGTTTAGTGCCGGGTTAACAGCACTAACATGTGTGCTCCAGGATTACAGACCTGGCCTGAGTTCAAAGATTTAAACCAGACAACAGATGGTGTCTGCCTTTTCCTTATTTGTTTGTTGTATCAAAATTAACACAATAATAAGCTTGAACCTCTTTTCTCTAATTTATCTCTCTGCTCTCCATGACCAGACTTACAAGCTGTGGTCTCAGCTCTAGAGCGCTCTCTGGAGGAGGAGCGGGAGAGGTGCCGGGCGGAGAGGCAGAGGAGGAAAGAGCTCCATAACACGCTGGTGGTGAGGACAGATTATTGTCTGAAGATAATGGGTCATAGTCTGGGTTCATAGAAACCTACAGCATATCTGATGTGTTGCTTTGTTGTTATTCTTAAATGTGTATAGGAGCTGAGAGGCAACATCAGGGTTCACTGCAGGGTGCGACCAGTTTTACCGTTTGACCACGTCCCGTCTTCCACCCCTGGATCATGGTGGGGCATTACAGGATCCATCATGGCATCCTGACATACTTTATGATCATTAAGAGTTCTCATTCATAACACTCCGTTCGATGTCTCACTATGGGATGCGCCTCATCGCGGAGCAAACAGAAGCATCAATCTCATTACGCCAATCCTGATTGGCTGGAGATCTTGACGTCAGCGTCAGGGAAATCACCCCCTATAAGTAGCTTGCGCCACAACGCATGCGCCATTCAAACACCTCTTCTCGCTTCAGAGCACATCTCTATGGTAGCCGGACAAGCTTCACGGTCCACAGACTGAACCCAAATATCCATTTCGGTCGACGGGCGCTTGCCGGCTACTCCTTCTGCTTCGCAGGAAGACGGTAATTACTAACGCTAGTTATTGTTGAAATCGACCTCGCCGCTCTCTTTCCCCGGAAAGTAAGCTAGGTCTGACTTTTTCAAGCTAGTGTTAGCTTGCTCCCTCACTACCGACACCACGGTAGCGAGGAAGTCTTTTCTTTTCTCTTCCCCACGGAGGAGGAAATGATTAAAAGGAGCATACTGCCACACCAGTCAGTATTCTCCGGGAATAAAAGACCCACACCGTCCTTTTCTCCGGATTAAGGACAGGGTGGTTACCTCTTTTTCTCCCAACCTACCTGTTGAGAGCGGGTCCTCTCCACGCCACGAGGCGAACAAGATGGACGCCCCTCTCCCTCACACCAGAGGAGTCAGGGACTCGGTGGCTCGACTCTGCGGCTGCGGGTTGAAGATCTCGGGCACAGACACACACCAGGTCTGCTCGTCCTGCCTCGGGCTGGAACACGCCCGAGGCGCTATCGACAACCCCGGCTCGTGCGGACATTGTGTCCGCTTCACCGTAAAGAGCCTCCGCCGACGGCTAGCACGCCAAGCTAGCCTGTCGGAGCAGGAACCCCCCATGTCCTCTGACCTGCCGGCCGGCAGTCAAGACGCGGGGGCATCTGCCACAGAGAGTGAACCCCTCTCCATGTCGGTCTGGGGCTCAGTATCTGCGATGGCCGCAGAACCGGATTCCCGCGCCCTGGCAGGCCGGGACCCGGTGGCGGCAAGACACGCGGGAACGGGACCCCACGCTTTACCGAGCTGGGGCTCCCAGTTAGACCTCACCATGGTCTCACCCGCGGAGGATGTCCTCGAGCTGAATTACGACGAGGACGAAGAGGACGCCTCGGTGTTCCTCCTGTCCGAGTCGGATGAACATGAAGAGGACATCTTCATGTCATCGGCTCAGGCTGCAAAGCCTGGAGCGAGGGCTGCTCTCCCAGACGATAGCATACCAGCTTCGCCCTGTCTGAGTATGGACCTGCAGGCCGTGTGCAAAACGCGCTGCGGCCAGACTCGACATCCCGTGGCCTGAAATGGCCAAGGAGACCTCCAGGTCCCGCTACGAAGGGAAACATTTTCCCCAAGCAGCGCGGACAAAGAGGCAACTCCTTCCGGTCTTCCCGGAGATGTTGGATGAGGAGTCGGTCTCGTGGAGAGACCAGCCCTTCAGCAACAAGGTCCCAATCCAGGGTGCCTCCTCCCTAGACTGTGACGGAATGGAGAAGCTCGGCCTCCTCCGCATACCGCCCATGGAACCGCTAGTAGCAGCCCACCTCCTACCGAGGATGGGCCCGTCACCAAGCAGGAACCCCACGCTGCCGGCAAAGTCGGACCGATTTCAGTCGACAATGACTGAACGGTCCTACAAAGCCGTAGCGTTGTCCGCCAGGGCCCTGAATGTGGCCTCGCTGCTAACCGCTTACCAAGCGGAGCTCTGCGAGGACCTGTCGGGTAACCCGGGGGCAGCCACTCTGGACGAGATGGCGGCGGTCACAGACATCTGTCTCCGTGTCCAACGCTGCGCCGTCCAGGCCACAGGTAAGGCAATGGGGATCATGGTGGTGCAGGAAAGAGCGAGATGGCTCAACCTCACCAACCTCCCAGACCGGGAAAAGGAGGATGTGCTGGATATGCCCATCGTTCCCGAGGGAATTTTCGGCTCCGCTCTTGCTTCCATGCAAAGGAGGTGTGAGTCGAAAAAGAGGGAGGACGAGGCACTCCACCTCTGCCTCCCTCGAAGGGTCCAGCCGCTGCCTTCGCAGCAGCAGTCCTTCGCAGCAGCAGTCCTTCGCCCAAGCTGCCTTGAACCCTGCTCGGTTTAAAACACCGAAAACGCAGAGGTCGCAGCCCGCCCCGAGTCCCCAGCCCAGGCTTCAGGCCGAGGGCGCAGCTCAAAAAAATGATAAGAAAAACAATAAAACCAATAAACAGCCCGTCAACTGTTCCCCTTCTGAGAGCAGCTTCGGCATCTCTCAAAAGGCGCATTACAGGCGGGTCTGTGAAGGCACCACCGCCACGCGCATGCGCAGTGCCGGCTGGGGTTGTGAAGGCACCACCGTCATGCGCATGCGCAGTGTCGGTGGGGATTGTCGAAAGGGGGCACCACTGTGTTCAGACACTAGAGGGCCCCATAACACAACAAATAGAGACTCAGAGGGGAAGAGATGTGACATCTCCACTGGCTCTAAGGAGCATGCAGTGGAAGATGCTCACATCATCTGCTTGGGTTTTCAAGACAGTAACACGGGGCTACAGACTCCAATCCGCTGTCACCCCCCCTCGCTTCTCGGGCATTCTGCATTCGCAGGCCCGAGGAGAGTCAGCCCATATTCTGGAGAAAGAGATTCTCTCTCTCCTAGAAAAGAGGGCTATATCTATTGTACCCGCCGAGCAGAGTCAGGGCGGCTTCTATTCCAAGTACTTCCTCGTTCCCAAACGGGGAGGGAACGGAATTCGGCCAATACTTGATTTGAGGGCTCTGAACAAATATCTAAGAAGATATAAGTTCAGAATGCTCACTCACACATCTCTGCTGCGGCTCGTGCGACAAGACGACTGGTTCACATCAGTCGACCAGAAAGATGCGTATTTTCACATCCCAGTATATTACCCACACAGGAAATATCTGAGATTTGCATTTCAGGGGATCTGTTATGAATACAGAGTACTCCCCTTCGGTCTGTCTCTCAGTCCAAGGGTGTTTGTACGATGTACGGAAGCCGCGATAGCCCCGTTAAGACAACAGGGTATTCGCCTGGCGACCTACCTGGACGACTGGCTGCTTCTCGCACAGTCGGAGCAGGAGGCTGTTACGCAGACAAATGTCCTCGTAAAGCACCTGCTCAACCTGGGTTTCATAATAAACACAGAGAAGAGCATGTTGTGCCCCGCGCAGACTATACTCTTCCTGGGTTTACACCTGAACTCGGTGCCCTTTTCAGCTCGCTTGTCAGCGGATAGAGTGAAAGCTTTCAGAGCTTGTCTCGCTCTTTTCCAGCTGCGCAAACATGTTCTCTTCAGATCATGCCTGCGATTGCTGGGGCTCATGGCGTCAGCCATCCTGGTCGTACGACTGGGACGCTTACACATGAGGGAGTTTCAGCGCTGGGTGGCCGCCCTAAAACTAAGAGTGATGGTTACTGTGAAATGCGTAATGGCACTGCGCCACTGGCTGCACCCGACTTTTCTAGTACGAGGTGTGCCTATGGGTGCTGTCCTTTCACGGAAAGTGGTCACCACGGACGCATGTCTGACAGGTTGGGGAGGTATTTATGAAGGTCGCCCGGTGAGGGGTCTCTGGAGCAGAGACCTCCAGCGGGCACACATAAATTACCTGGAGCTTTTAGCGGTGTTTCTCACCCTAAAACGCTTTCTGCCTTTCCTCAGGGGACATCACGTCCTCGTGAGGACAGACAATACGACCACAATATCGTATATTAACCGCCAAGGGGGTTTGCGTTCTCTCCAGTTACACACACTGGAGCGCAAACTGATCCTATGGAGCGGTAGACGTCTCCTCTCTCTGAGAGCGACGCACGTACCGGGAGTGATGAACCTCGGGGCAGATCTACTGTCCAGAGGTATACCACTTTATGCAGACTGGACTATACATCCAAGGATTGTGAGCCAGCTGTGGGTGCGTTACGGCAGAGCCGCGGTGGATCTGTTCGCATCGAAAGACAACGTTCAGTGTCAGCTGTTCTTTTCGATGCGCGATCTAAATGCACCGTTAGGCGTGGATGCACTCGCGCACAATTGGCCCCCGGGCCTTCTGTACGCGTTCCCACCCCTGGCTCTGATACCCCCAACTCTGGCCAGAGTGAGAGAGCAACGCCACACACTTATCCTGATAGCTCCGCACTGGCCAGCTATGTACTGGCTAGCGGAGATATATCAGCTGCTGTGCGGGCAGCCATGGCAGCTCCCACTACGCAGGGACATACTGTCCCAAGCGGGGGGGGCGATCTTTCACCCACACCCAGAGCGCTTGGCTCTATGGGCCTGGCCCGTGAGTGGTACAATCTAAATACAGTGTGACATGACGCTGACCCTGGCAGCTGCCAAGCGAGCCAGTGGCACTCATGCACTATCTGTACAGTTTTCATGCACTCAGTTTGCCCCTGGGCAAACAGAGTGTGGTTGAAGCCTGACCCTGCCTTTATCTTAAGGCGGTTGGTTCAGGTACCACATTTGACATTAAGGCATCCTCCCCGCCACTGTATTCCTCCGGGGAACAGCGGCCGGATTTGCCGTGTCCAGCCCGTGCTTCACGCACGTACAGGGACAGATCAAGGGTGCTTTGTCATAATGACCAACCCCTTGTGTCCTGGGCTAACCCTTATAAGGGCAAGCCTGTTACTAAGCAACGGCTCTCCCACTGGTCTGTGGAAGCAATTGCTTTGGGGCTCATACGAGTCAGAGTTCGCAGGCACCCTCGGGTCCGCGAGCTCTTTCGACTCAGAGTCTGGCTGCATTCTGGACTCTGTCCAGGATGTCTCCCATCAAAGACATTGGTGCAGCGGCGAGCTGGTCCTCGCCGCTCACTTTTGTCTGCCTCCTAACAGGCTGGACGTTCTGCTCCCAGTGTGACTCAAGCAGTGCTGGGCACCTGGTTGAGTCAGAGCTCTACCTGTTAAGTTCTGGTTGGTTTGGTGATTTTCGAGATAAGCTCGTCTGACAATACAGGAGCTACAATTTCCCATAGTGAGACATCGAACGGAGTGTTATGAATGAGAACTATAGGTTACTTACGTAACCCCAGTTCTCAGAGTAACATGAAGTGAGATGTCTTACCAGACGGCCCTCCTTGCTATGGTGAAGCGAGAAGAGGTGCTTATTTTGAATGGCGCATGCGTTGTGGCGCAAGCTACTTATAGGGGGTGATTTCCCTGACGCTGACGTCAAGATCTCCAGCCAATCAGGATTGGCGTAATGAGATTGATGCTTCTGTTTGCTCCGCGATGAGGCGCATCCCATAGTGAGACATCTCACTTCATGTTACTCTGAGAACTGGGGTTACGTAAGTAACCTATAGTTTTTTTGCACTTGAAAAGCTAAAAATATCAAATATATGTGTTGTTTCTTTCTGTCAGGCCTGCATTATCAGAAGAAGTGGTGTCTACAGTCAGTGATGTGAGTTTTACATTTTCTTAACATTTATAATATTTAATTGCCGCTAGCAGCCTCACCCTATTTTTGTTTTGCCCCATTTGTTTTTTTTAGGACACAGTGATGGTGAATTGCATAAAACCTGGAATGCCAGTGCATAACAAGATGTATGAGTTTGAGAGGTAAAAACAAACACCGTCATGGCGCAATTATTCTAGTTGGTTTAAAAAGTATCAATGATTCCTCTGTGTTTCTTCCAGAGTGCATGGACCAGAGGAATCCCAGGATGCAGTGTTCGAGGAAGTCAAGCCGCTCCTCACATCTCTGTTGGACGGGTGAGTACGGAAGCATTAAAAAAAGGCTATATCAAATCACATGCCATTCAAATGTTCATTTAGCTATATTAATTGGAATACCACCCTGAAGAACAAACAATTAAAAATGTGACAAACGGCATAATGTGACTGCATGTCTTGAATGTCATCTCCTGCCCTGCAGCTACAATGTGTGTATCATGGCGTACGGGCAGACAGGAAGTGGGAAGACTCACACCATGATGGGCTCCCAGCTGCTGGAGGAGCACTCGGGGGGACAGCAGAGGGCGCAGCCGGGGGCGCAGCAGGGCATCATCCCCAAGGCGGCTGCTGAACTCTTTCGGTGAGGAAGAAAAGCATTTGTTTGTTTTTGGTGATATTTACTGTCTATAATGACTAAACTCTGCGAGATGTGTTTTTTTATGACATGCTGAATCCAAAGTAGATCTGTTCTGATTTACTGTGTAGAGATAAAGTTGATCCATTAGTGTGTCAAAATAGAATATATTTAGTTCGAACTTTGTCTTTTTGTTTTCATGTATGGGGTTTTGTTCCTATTCCTGTGTGTGTGTGCAGGATGATCTCTGAGAAGCCAGCAGACAGCCACACAGTGGAGGTGTCAGTGATGGAGGTGTACAACAACGAGGTGCTCGACCTTCTGGCCAAAGATGCGCAGGGCAACCCGGTGGAGCAGCGCTGCGACGTCATCACCACCTCCAATGGAACCAGCCAGGTCATCACCCTCAAATACCAGTGAGTCCAGCCGCAGCTGAGGAGGAGACAACCAGAATATAAGATTGTGTTTCTTCTATTTATTATTATTTTTATATCTCTATTGAACGGGTACCATGCATAAAAATACATTAATCTCAAACAGAGAAGAGATGCTATATGCCAGATTATAGCTAAAAGCACATTTCCATCTGCAGTCCTTGGACAGGTACACACCTATGGTACACACTTAACAGTCAACACACTAATTACAATAATTTCGTATTGCCTATAACCCTGACAAATAAAACAGCTCAAATACAGATGAATCAAATATAAATACTAGTACCTTTGTCAAATATAATTTATTAAAACCAACCAAATTAAATGTTTGCACTATGGGAAAAAGCCTGCCTTTGTTTTGTATTCCTATAATCAATGCTTTTTGACATGTAAAATGTATCAAATGATGTGTAATGGGAAAGGGCTGAAAATGACGCTATCAGGGTGTGGCGGGTGAACCAAACGGTAAGGTTGAATGCAGTAAAACTATAAGATAAAACCAATACAGGCTGCACTGGGTCGTAATTTGGTAAGTTATATTGTTCCCATAGTCACTTCATGTTCAATACTGATTTTAGCAGCTATCACTTCATGTCGGATGTGTTTCATATGTCCTCCAGGCCCGTGCGGGATGCCTCTGAGGTGATGCAGATCCTCAGCAGGGTTTTGAAGCTCAGGGCTCACTGTCCCACCCTCGTCCACCCCGACTCCTCTCGCTCTCACCTCATTGTCACCCTCACCATTTCCTCCAAAAGCCCCAACGCATTGGCCCTGGGTGAGACGCAATCACACACACTCACACACACACACGTTAGCATTGATGACACCTGTTGGCCACACACTCATACACTGTTTGTTTCCATTCAGCCCGCCGGCTCCAGAGTGCCAAGAAGGACATGCAGCTGGCCGCTCAGAAGGAATGGTGGAGCCCACGCTGTCGCCGTGCCAACCTCGTCGCGCGCAAATCATCTGAGGATCATCTCTTCGCGAGCACGGCCTCCTCTCCCAGCCGCTCCCCCTCACACTCCCCCTGTCCCTCCCCCAGGCCCAGCGTCTCCCAGGCTCTGTTCAAAATCAAGCTGCAGCTGGTGGACCTGGCAGGGAGCGAGAGTGTCGGTGAGAGGGGCTCAAGGATGTGAATTTAGTTAGTGTCGTGGGAAATTTGGTCTGTGATTGTTTGAAGATGCATCTGGCCACATTTAACCTGGAAAAAATACCTTTTTAATGTAAATAATTGAAAAACAGTCATTTGGCATGTCTAATTCAGATGCTGGGGATAAGCTGCTTTGTGCAGATTTCAACCTGCTCATATACAGCCTGTACAAACACAGCTGAGGATGCAGGTTTTGGTAATCAACCTGTATTTACACAGAAAAAAGGTCAGAATAAGAATCAGAATACCTTAATTCATCCCACAGAGGGGACATATGAATGTGTTACAGCAAGAAAAGAACCAAAGACAGCTTAATGATAACCAAGAAGCATGCACACAAAATATTAAAGATAAAAACAACAACACCATTTACAAAATACACATCCTGTAACAGTTCTGAGAGATATAGCAGCCTGGTATATTGCACAGCTATTAACGGCATATATTGCACATAATTGGTATTACACAACAAGGGGTGTTCTAGTATAGTCTTTGTTGTTATATGTGTATGGGTCACTGTCACTGAACCAAGTAGAACGGATGCTTGTTCATTATGCATATCAATCAGCTTCCGTGCAGACAGTTAAAAAGTGTGTGTGTGTGTGTGTCAGGTATGTCTGGAGTTTCGGGCGCCGCTCTGTGGGAGGTGTCCTGTATAAACCGCAGTCTCTCTGCTCTGTCCGATGTCCTGGGAGCTCTGGCTGAGCAGAGACCACACGTCCCCTACAGGAACAGCAAACTCACCCATCTGCTACAGGACGCCATAGGTGAGGCGCACACACACTTACACACTCTTTTTCTAACACCTGTGATTCATATCTTCTGGGTTTGCATTTCCTGGGAAAGAGTCACTGACACCAAAATGTCTTCACCGAGCTGAGAGATTCCACATACCAGTACTGTAACTCAGACAACACTGAATCATCCAAAACACTACGTCAAGATATGTCTGTATTTGTCCTTGCCCTAAAAAGGAAAAGAAAAGTATGACACATGTCATTAAATTGTATTTTGTCCTTTTTATTGTAATCTTTTGGTATATCTATATTTCCTGTGAATAATTGTCTTTATCTTAATGTCATACATTTACAGAGCTAAATCCCAGATCAAATGAACGCTAAAGGCTCTTTCAGCATGTTTTCTCTCAGTGATTGTTGTTAAATGTTTGTTGTTTGTTTTTCATGTATTGTGTCTTGATATTTATCTATGTTGATGTTACACATGGAGCTGCTGTGATGCAAGTCAAATTTCAGACCATTAAAGTATTATCGTATCGTATCGTCATAATAGTTTTTTTGAATCGTTTTTTATGATTGTTGTTATTTTTCTCAGTTTTTCTTACAATTTATCTTCTTCAGCTGTGTTTTATGTATGCAGCTTATACACTAAGGCAAAAATCCTCATATGTGTAAACCTACTTGTTTCTGAATTGAACTCTAATGTAATTTTTGGGTGGTGTCAGTGACATGTCAGTCTTGAACATCCCCTCTTGTCTCCATCCCAGGCGGAGATGCCAAGCTGCTGGTGATGCTGTGCGTCTCCCCCACGCAGCGCTACGTCACAGAGTCCCTGCAGTCCCTGGGCTTCGGGACCCGGGCCCGTCAGGTCCAGAAGGAGCTGCCGCGAAGGAAGGGGAACCCTCTCAAAGTTAAGTGACGAGACAGACAGAGAGATTTTCTCCTTTGCAATACGGCAGCAAAATAAGTCCTGAATCAGTCATGCCAACAGATACGTTGTGACGGTATAAGATCAATACCTGCAAATCTGTTATTTTAGTTTATAGTGTGTGTGAGCCCTTCTTTCTCTCAGTAGTACTTTAACTAAGAAATGTGTTGATTTTGCTAGAAATGTTTATATATTTTCCTTTTTTAGATATATTTTAATAGACTAAATGTCTTTTATAGGGATTTCTGAAGTACTTGTACTGTATAATGTGTTCATTGTTAACCCTGGCAAATAAAGGGTGCTTAGTAGTTATGGATGAAGATACTGAAAGTTGGGGTAATGATTCAATTTAGTATAACATTTTATTTATTCAATTTCTCATATCATTAGACTGTAGATCATGTTGATAGTCGTCAGTCCTGTATAAGAAAATGCTTCCTGACTGAAGTAGTCTTCCATGAATTCTGTTGTAAATACATTTCAGTGTTTCTGCTCATGCCTTCTCTTTTTTAGAGTTTTGGGTGCAGTTATGTTTCTACACGTTGATGTATTCTGTATCTGTATTCATCCCCCTTTTTTGAAGACTTGAACAATTCTTTGATAGATTAGTCTCAGTAGAAAGTAGTGCCTATATTACAAAACTAAATTAAACAGCTGATGTGCAGATATGTGTATTTTGTGTTTCAGTCTGTTCCCGAAGACACTGTACAGAGAAAGTAAAATAAGGGCATTAAACAGTTTGTGTAGTCCCTCAGAAAAATTATTCATATAAAGTTGCTCACAAAAGGCTTTCTATTCTACGCAAACTACTTCCACTGCGGGGGATTGTTCCAATAAACCGTCTGCTGCTGTGTAGATTACAGCGAAGAGGAACACATATAATCACTTTAGAGCAGGACGGTATTATTTTTAGCTTTTGTTTTACAGTCAATTACTGCAGGCAGGTGGAATATTCTGCATAAGCACAATTCTACTAAGGAGCTGAACAATTGATTGCCCAATGTGGGGGTGATAACAAAGTACACCAGCAGCTGATGATTCTTTTTACAAAAGCTATTTAACCCTCTGGAGTCTAAGGGTATTTTCTCGATTTTTAGATGTTTTCTTAAATCACCTTTTAAATGTATTTCTTCTAACATGGCACCCATGTGTTACATATCAAAATGTTCAGGACAATCTCTAGTATTGCTATATATGCAGATTACTCACCTTAGAGCACTGTTTGATGAGATAAGTAGCTCAAAAGCTTAAAATTTGACATCTGATTTTCGGAAAATCTTCAAACTCTTGTGAAAACACAAATTTACTCATGTGATCGAATTATTTTGGTGTTTTAGATTTGGTTACCAAAGTCTTAGGATTACAAAAGTAGTGAAATATTTGAATTACACTGTATATAAATGTGTTATTCATGTCTAAAATGAAATTTTATAAATTCGAATTCTGAGTAAAACAGCTGTCAATCACTCTACTTTCACCACAGCAGGGACTGATATATCAGGACTGAATAATGACTTCATATTACATACCAAGGTTCATGTGATGTGTAAAAAAAGAAAAGAATTGAGCATTAGAACTTTTTTTTTCAACCCACAATTTATTATAATACCAACAATGTATATAAATTAGGGTCGGGACTTTAACGCGTTAATTAAGATTAATTAATTACACAAAAATTAACGCGTTAAAAAAATTAACGCATTTTAATCGCACTTATTTTTGCACCGCGGAACGTTTCTTACTGGATGAGTTTCAGGCGTACCGATTATACTGGAGCACCAACTAACGTTCATGACTTCAGACAACAACAAACCACAGTGAACAACAGTGGGAAATGTTGTTTTCAAAAACGGACGGATGGAAGCGTCGATAAGAGCACGGTTGTGTGCAAATTATGCAAAAAGGAATTCGCATATCACCGCAGCACATCAAGCCTCAAGTATCACCTCAATGCAAAACATATAGCAGCTAGCGTGGAAGCTAGCCTGGACGTTAGCCTTTTTTATCGCGTTCACACCAAAAAGAGCCGGTACTAAAATTAGTTCATGAGAACCTTTTTACCCCCACGAAAGTCCCTGCTAGAGAGCAGAGAGCTGCGAGAGAGCAGGGACTTTCGTACGGCTCTCGTGAGAAAAGAGCTATATTTCTGATTGGCTGGGCGGATTGCAAACCACGCCCCGTAAAACTCCCAAAAAGTTTTGTGATGCCGCCATTTTATTATCCTCGCATTAGCATTATTAGCATTAGCATTAGCCCAGCGCAGAAACGCAGAGAGACTAACTTATGGCAACACAAAATAAAACATGGGAGCGGTGGAGATGAGGAGGTGTCGGCGTTCTGGCGATTTACTCGGAAGGCTGCTGGGACTCCCAGCAGCTTCTACTGAAGCCAGTCCCCAACTCCGGGGACTTCCGGCCGGGGACTTTGGGCGGCAGTATACGCCGTGAAGTGGTTTGCGGCCTGCCAGTAAACCCAAAGCAGAAGAAGAAGAAGTGACGTCAGCGGCTTCATTTGCCTAATCCACCCCCAGGTTCAAAGAGTTCTCATGAACTAAATTCTCATGAACCTTTGTGGGAAAAGTACTGCGGTGTGAATGCGCCTAATGGTATACTAAAATCCATGTGAAAAAAATTGCTTCTCACTGTTCTTAGGTCAAATATTTATATGTGATTAAAAATGCGATTAATTTCGATTAATTCATTACAAAGCCTCTAATTAATTAGATTAATTTTTTTAATCGAGTCCCGGCCCTAATATAAATATAACTGCAAAATCTCACTATTTACAATATTGAACATCAGAACTTTTTTTCCTTCAACCAACTATTCATTATACACTGACAAAATGATCCTTCCTCCAGTAGTCCAATACATTGTCCAGTTTCAGCAGCCCCATGTATTTATAGAAATCCTCTACAGTCAAGTCAGTCCATTTGTAGGTTTTACCCTTTCCCCATCTCCTGTGCAGCCCGCTTGTTTGTGTTGGTACAGAGTGTCTGTACTGTTAGTGCACTGAAGAACAGCTTGAACAGGTCAAGGGGTTTGTTTGATACTGTTGCGCTGAGCTGTGGCCCGGGTGTGCGAGCAGGTTGAAACCTGGAGACAGGGGGAGCAGTGTCAGGGTCTTCGCCTGTCTTCCAAGACAGTGGAGCTGGCTGCTGTGCAGGTGGGGGTGATGGTGCATGGGCAGCTGGTGGCTGTGTGGGAGGTACGTGTGCTCTACGAGACCTCTTTGCTGTCCGGGTTGATGGTGATGGCTGTGGCGGAGCTGAGGTGTATCTTGACCTCGTCGCAGGCAGAGATGGAGGCAGCTGTCGTGATGCTGGTCCGCTAGTCCTTGGTGGGGATGGCAGTGGTGAAGGCCCTTGATCCATGGTAGATCTCAACATGGTGGCAGGCACAGCTGGAGGCTCCTGGATAAATGTCATCTGTGGGCCGCTAGGCCCAGGCAGCTGTGAAACCTCTCTGTAAAACAAATAAAAATTGTGGGACAATAATTATTACGAAGTTCAACACACACACACACACACACACACACACACACACACACACACACACACACACACACACACACACACACCACACACCACACACACACACACACACACACACACACCACACACACACACACACACACACACACACCACACACACACACACACACACACACACACACACACACACACACACACACACACACACACACACACCACACACACACACACACACTACAACACACACCACAACACACACACACACACCACAAACCCACACACACCACACACACACACACACACACACATTGTACTCCCCATTACTACATAGCACTCCCCACAAATGGCAGGCACACATATAAATAAATTAAATGTCTCCGTTGTGGGACAAATAAAGGATTATCTCATGCATCTACACATGTAATCTTACTTATACACACCAAAATAACGTTTACACATAAATAAAGTTTACACAGAGTAAACGTTTACTAATCAAGAGACTATTTTGTCCAAAGATAAAATTCATGACGAAAAAAATAAATGGCTGATGAATCTATTGTTCATTTTCATGCTCCTCCCCACAAAATGGCAAATGCACATGTAAATAAGTATATGACAGTCTCATCTGTACAGAACAGTATGGTAAAATAATCACAGACACACATGTAAATAAGTCTATGACAAAGTCTCATCTGTACAGAACAGTATGATCAAATAAAATACATGTCTATAAATGTCTCCGTTGTGGGACGAATAAAGGATTATTTTTATTCGTCTACACATGTAACCTTACTTATACATGCCAAAATAACGTTTACACATAAATAACATTTACACAGAGTAAACGTTTACTAATCAAGAGTCTATTTTGTCCCGAGAAAAAGTTCATGAGGGGAAAATAAAAAGGTTGATAAATCCATTGTTCATTTTCGCGGTACTCCTCACAAAATGGCAAATGCACTACAAGTTATATTTACACTTACCCATCCTCAAATGGATCCCTGCTGTCCCTGTATTCTTCTTCTTCAGAAGAGTCGAAGCCTTCAGGTTCTGATGAGCCATCTTCTTCACTGCCGCTCGCGAAAATAAAATCCAGCGCGTCCGCAACGGTAAAATTCCTTCGAGCCATTTTCTCTATCTTCTTCACAGACTAAAAGACTGAAAGTGATGGGAGAGACACCTGTTAAATGTTTTTTTATTGGTGGGTAGGTCCTTAGATTTCTCGAGTGGCCATTGGTAATTTCAGACCGACATGGCTGCCGGCCGGCCGAGATGTCCTTGACTGACACACAAATCCACCAATCACAGTGTAATCAAGCTGCTTTGAGCGGCAATATTGGCTGCTGTGCCCTGGGTACAGTCTCACGGGAGATACTATTGAAAAGCTACGATTCTAGCGATTCCGCAGATATCTGAATCATATTTCTACTCCTTACAAGCGAAAATCTATGATTAAATACGTAAATAAATGTGCACTTGGACGCGCCGGCGCGTCCACCGACTCCTTAAGGTTTGTTGACTATATGTTGGAAGAAAACAAATCAGGTAATTTCCCCCGTGGTGAAACAGTGGGACATCCAAGCATGGGGAAAATAAGACTATCTGGTACTAGGTACAGCACCCATATATACACACACCAGTGGCGAACCGTGTCTATCACAACTGGACCTTCTGTAGACACACACACCTCCAGTCGCCCCGCGACGGGAGGTGTGTGTGTGTCGCGGCATTATAATGTCCGTCTTCTCACTGAATTGTCGTCTTGAAAAGGGTACTCACAACAATTCCGCAACAACTTCATCTTCACCTGTTGCACTTGTCATTTCAACGTTAAAAACAATAAAACTGCATGAATTGCTTCGTCGCATTCATCTAGATCCTCTGTCTCGAGCCAGTTAACTAGCGGGCCTTCTAGAATACCCTGAAACCGAGTGAAACTCTGAAAGAATACGCCCATTGGCTACAAATCAATATATGATAGGTTGATCAAACTGTCAGTCCAAACGCTCTCATTCAGTGCAACGGCCAGGGCATTCTATCAAGGATGTAGAATACCTTGGTTGAAGGATATTCTACCCAGAGACCCAGAACAAGATCTGATTGGTTGCTTTCTTTTCTAACACAAACCCACTGAAATGCGGAGTGCATGGTCCGAGAAGGACAAACAAATCAACGTAACACTGTAATATTACAGATCAACAACACAGATACGATTCTCATTTATTCATTTTATATACATTTTATTTATATAATTAAATCGATTTTTTTGTTTGTTTTATCTGAGTGTTCCAGGGTATTCTCTGAATACCTTGAAGGCCCTGACGGTTCGCCACTGACACGCACGTACGCACGCACACACACACGCTCACACTCGTCCTCCTCCCAGCATGCTGTCATCTGCAATGAGAGCATTTCACGATGTATTGAACACCCGGTCACAAAGCTGACATGAATTTAAGACGCAGCTGTCATGTGACACCCGGCGTCTTTGAAAGTGCAGGCTTAGAGGATAAAGAGTGACGGTGACAGGATATAAATATGAAAACTCCAGGAACAACACATTTCTCTTTCTTCTCAGTACTCTCTATTCTATACACAGGGGGAGAGGTGAGAAGACGAGGAGAGGGAGGAGAAATGATGAGTGTAGGTGAGAATAAGACAAGATCAATATGGGAACAGAGGGAGGTGAGAGTGAAGTGAGATGGCACATGTAATTGTGAGCTTTTAATGATAACCGTTAGTCTTTATCCACACCTGACAAACACAATCTGAAAGGGTTCTCCTCCAAAAGTCAAGATGTGGATCATTTGGGATAAACTCCCAGCACTATTCCTTCTGATATGGATAAGTGAGTTAGCTTTATTTGATTGTAAGGGATTTCTCCGTTCTTCATAGCATAAAATGACCCAGAGCTGTTCTATTACGTGGATCATGGCCAAGACATTACAAGGCTAAACTGCTAATTCGGATAAAATGATCCTCTTAATTCTCATTAGCTAACTTTGAGTGCCTGGCAGACTTCCTTATACAGATTCATCTTTTAATATTAATTATATGACAAAATGCCCAGCAAATAAATCATCCTCGGATTTGATGTTAATTATAACTGATCCAGAGTTATTGAATTGTTTTAAGGCAGCTGCACAGATAGATGATGCCACATTTCAAAGAGACATCCTTTATTATGATATGCTTGCATTAACTAACAGCAATCAGGAATATTAAGTTGAACATATTTCTTTTGCTTATAGTACCCCAAAACTAAACTAGGATTGGTCATTTTTCTTAGCTGAACAGATGTTTGATTTGACAATTTCTTAATTAACGTGATCTCATGTAGTATAATTATATCAACAAGATGTTGCTAATGGCCATAATGAAAGGAGTAATGAATGCCTTTAATTGACTTTATGTCTTGGTGATGTTCCATATAACACTTTTGTTGGCTGCGGAGACAAACTCAACAACAACAACAACAGACCCATAACATTTAGGGCTAAAACATAACATTAGATTTTTATTAATTCAAGCAAACTGTTACAGTCAACAGTTACATAAGTTACATGGTATACAGTATTGATCTAATCTTTTTCTTTTTTAAACCAGGGTTACTGTGCCCCCCCCCGTCATCCCCCCTCCCCAAACATAGAAACAGCAAATCCATACAAGCGCAGGCAAGTAAGTAGTAACAGCACAATACATTCATCAACTCAACGATACGTTTTGTACGAACAATAAGGCAAGTAGAAGAAAGAACGAACGAACGACGAACAGAAAAGGATGGCAGACATTTTCTTTGAAATGAGCCAAAACAAGGCATAATGTATCCTTCTCTTTCATGCCTGAAAGGGCAGTCTCGTAGAACATGTATTATTGTGTTTGTTGCTGCAGAACCGAAGGAGGTAAGGCTTCTTGTCATTGGGCAGGGACTCAGTAACAGGGGATCTGAGGGAAGAGCTGCCTTCAGTGCTGTTGAGTGGGTTTACCTGGTGTTGGTCAGACTCTGTTGAGTGGGTTCCTTTTTGAAATTCACACTTGTTTCCTCTGCACACTGAAAATGTATCAGGAACAGTAAACAGGCAGGAGATCTGACGTACATGTACAGCATCTAACCACTTCTAGTGTCCATTTCTATGGCAAAGAAATGATGGGAGCTCGATATGCAGAAAGCCGATGGCTCAGTGTTTCTCTTGATGTCCACGTGAGCATACAGGGCTCTGTAGAACCTTGACAGACAAACAGCTCAATCTCTTGGCATACATTTCCCTGGGGTAAAAGTTGGATGTAAGTGAATGGATATGCACAAGCTTCCCCTTCTTCATTTTCACCTATATAGCAAACATCACATGACATACCAACACAATCTTTAGCTTGTTCTAAGTGGTGGAGTCAGTCCTGATGACAAGTAACAAAAAAACTGAGTTCATGTAGTGGTCAGTATCAGCAACTACTGTCCCGTTACAACGGCAAATGTGTCAGCAGAAAAATGTAAATGAAAGACGATAAAATAAACCAGCTTCCACTCAATGCCATTTTGTGCCACCGGGTGGCAAAATGGTGCTGGAGAACTAAGGAGAATTCAACATGCCTTCATTTTTTCCTTTTCTTGTTGTTTTTTTTACATCGAAGTACAGATAAGAAACAAAACAAGTGGTTCTTCAAAAAGTTATTTTCATGTATAACAATAGTAAACATGGGGGACTTCATCACAAGAAATCCAGAAGAAACAATGTCATGTGCAGAAAAGAATAAATGCAAAAACTTCTTTTGGAACACTAGAGACAGACCAGGACATGAAGATTCTCCTCCGAAGACAAACCACAAGACAGAGATTTGAGAAAGAATGAAGCGCGACAGAGGAAGAGTGGGCGACAACAATGTTTTGCTTCTTTGCAGAGTAGAAAGGACTGTGATGGCGAGGTGTGGAGTGCACCTGAACACATTCCTCCTCTGCCTCCTCTGCCTTTTTCCACCCCCCTTCCATCTGTTGATCTCCATCACTCCATCCAGTCTCCTTCGTCAAACTCGGACTCATCCTCGGAGTCGGAGTACTCCACAGCGATGCGGCGGGACAGGATGGTTGCCACGTCGTTGCCAACGCGCTCGTGCTTAGCCTCTTGCTCTCGCTGCTCCTCCACTTTCCGAAGCTGTATGCCTGGAAGAAGCAGCAGAGAAAGAGAGGTTATGATGACATAATAGCATGTCAGTACAAAAACATCACATTTTATTCACTATGAGATCACCGAATATTACAATTTCAGAAGCTGGAATACATTTCATAATTGTTTGCTTAAAATTGGCTTTTAAAATTAATAATGTTTCTGTCAGTTAATTATCCTTCCTCCATCAATTGACACATTTTTCGGAAATTGTGGGTTATCTGTCGCCACTTTTTTTACCCTTGTCGACAATTTTTATATAGTTTTCCAACTTATTCACAAATACAGATGTGTGTTATCATATAGCCATTTTCACAAAAATATACTATCCCTAACCCTCTCTAGAAAAGTGCGTATTTAGAGTCTGACAGATAACCCACAAGTACCCATTTTTCTCCGGTCATTTTATAAGTTATTTTTCTAGATTTTTAATTTTTTTCCGCAATTTAAAAAGAATTGCAATTCAATAACAAAGACACACTTCTCCCTAAAAAAGTAATTGTGTGCTTTGTCCAGAGAAAGCATGACTCCTCACTGTTTACTGGGGAACCTTCCCACATTTCTGGTAAAACACAACCCACCTTTTCTGATGGCTTCCAGCAGGACACTGCGAGCGTCGCTGATGGGGGGCAGGCTGGCTGCTTGGTGCCTCTTGCTGCCCTGGGGGGGGGCCATGGCTCCTGCTGAGGGGAAGGCCGGCACGGGTGGGGGGCCTGAGAGACAGGGCGAGGAGCTCCGTCCTCCAGTGAGGGGCAGAGGGGGAGGCGGCGGGGGGGGAGGCAGGATGCTGCCGTCCGACTGGGTGCCAGAGCCCGAGGGCAGCCCCCTCTCCAGGACCTGCTGGAGACGGGCCGGGGAGCAGTGGAGGGGCGGGGCGATGGGCGGCGGGGCCGGGTGCAGCACACCGGGGGCGATCTGGAGTGGAGCCGGAGGGGGGGGGATGGGCGGAGGATGCTGATGCACTGGAAGAGGAGGAATGGGAGGAGGAGGAGTGCCCCGTAGGCCTGAGGAGGGTAACGGGGGAGGCGGAGGAGGGAGAGGGGGGGGGCGGTGGAGGGGGAGTGTTGGAGTTGAAGCCTGATGTCCGTGCTGGAGACTGGGGTCTGCTGTCGGAAAAACCTGAACTGGAACTGAAAGGAAAAAAAGAGAGAGAAGGAAAGAAAAGAAGGTCATGACGAGGATGAGTGCTGAGCCGTGAGGGTGAGAGAACAGTCTGAATCAGAGGTCTGAGAGAGAGAGAGAGAGAGAGGGTGACACCTTCATACATGGGTAACATTGGAGCAGCCAATATATATATACATTTGCTCTTAAAATAATAACATGTAGCTACCAATTTGCTTTTATGGATCCGCTTCGGCATACTTTAACTATCATGTTTACAAAGACTGACACTAGTCTTAGTAATTAGTCAGCTCGTACATTAAAGGCAGAATGTTTTCACTATAGGACATTAACTGCTGCTGAAGCTGTGTGGGAGAATCAGGACATCACAACACAAAGGTCGACATGTTCACAATCAATTTTCTTTCTACGGAGAAAATTGCAACACACAAAAAGCACAGCGAGGATGAAGTGTGGGGGGGGATAATGTGTTGAGTATTTCCTCTAAGTGCTACATTAAAGCAGTAGGGAAGGGGTAAAGTGTGAAAGTTAGACATAGAAGTTGATAATAATAACTTTTTAAAGAAAGTAACCATGAGATACCAGAATCAAAAGGTCACACAAAGGCTAAAAGTAGAAGTAAATCAAATCTAGAATCAAAGAAGATCGCTGCAAAGAATCAATGAGATTTGTTTTGCAACCACATCCTTAATCATTCCCTCTCATCTCCGTTCCTTCGAAACAACCTGTAATGCGCTCAGTGGCCTTAACACTTTATTGATCCTGCCCTTCTCTGAGACTTTTCCTTTTTTCTTCAGCTTTGGTCCACAAACCCTCCGTCTATCCATCCACCCTTTCTTTTTTTGCTCAAACAGAGTGAAACATCCTCGTCCTCTCAGGCAGAATCAAAAGGAAATTAACCCAACTCACCAGGAAGAGGGAAACACACCTAAAGAGACTCAGTGAATTACTTTCTCTGCACCAGATGAGTAGCACTCCCTTTTCAGGTAAGTTAGAAATCAGAGCTACAACTTCTCGGGTGAGCAACCATCACCTTTTTGCAATTTCTATGCAAAGTATATTATTTAAAGTTTCCGTGGGGGTCGTAAATCTGAGGTTATGTGTGGTCTACTCTCCCACCTGATCACAGAGGGTGGCTTGATCTCTCCCAGTGGGTGCATGAGGGGTGGAGGCGGTGGAGGGTCGTGGGGCCGTGAATACATTCTGTCCCCGGTACGGTTCAGCAGCTCGTTCATCTGGCTGTAGGGCAGCGCCGCCAGAGAGAAGGGCCCCTCCATATCTTCCAAGTACATGGGAGCCCTGAGCAGAGAGAGGCGTTGTCCTTAACTCACAAACTTTGAATTTACCTCGCTGATTTTTTGCTTTAATCCAGCCTCTATTGTCCATTGTATTCTTATTACCAATTACTTTCTGCTGACAGAGCTTAAACATAGTCATGCTACACAGAGAATTGACCCAGTTTTCCCTACCTTTTTCACTTATGGCCCATTGAGAAACAACTGTTGATAAATTATTATTATTTATGTTACTCCCCAATTATCCCACACATTTATATTTTGGTGTGCACAAGCTCACAAGTGACCCCTACCATCCAGCAAAGTCTTCCCGTGAGCCCTTTTTACTGTTCACTCAGGAAGAACCATTTCCTCTCATAACCTTTCTGGATTCATTTGAATACAGTTTGGAGGCATGAAGAGATAAAACAGCCACTTCACAAAAAACAAACATGCAAGAATAAAAAAATAAATGAATATGATTTTGCTAGTGTTCTTCCTATCCTGTAATCATCTTATAGGAAGAGGATGATCTACCCCCCGGTTGGGAACTATCATAATCGATGTAAAAGGATACAACTGTCTGCCTACTCTAAATCAAAACAATTCTTAATAAGTTAAGAAATACCCCTTTTCCTGATCAATCCTGTATTTACGAAGCAGAGTGGTAATAAGGAAACATGTTCCAGCATTTATTCATATTTTGTAGTATTAATGTTAACAACATTCCACCCTTTCATCTGTTATATAAATAAGATCAGAGATGCAATGAGTAGACCCATCTGATGTAGATATTTGAACACATTCAAAATGTAATTAACAACTGTTGTAATTAACAACAGGAATGGATGGAGGCTCTACTTTGGCTCAGGTCAAGCCTTTAAATCCCTCTTTCCACATTGAATGAAGTTACTTGTAGAAACAACAGTTTATCGGCGTCTTTCTGCATCTTGCACCAGTTTTATATATTATTTAGGAGCGAAAAAAGCTAACGTGCCTCAGCTACAAAAAGACGACGTTTCATCAGCACACTGTCCATTTCATCACACTGTGGATATTTAGTTAATAACCTCTAAGAGTGTGCATTCAAACTATCTATATGTGCTGACACTGCACTTGATTACTTGGGAGAAAAAATACAGTCAGCTATTCATGGCTCTCTAAAATCAAAGCAAAGCAGCACTTTGCAAAAATGTTTTTCTTATTAATCACATTGACTGGCAGGGAATGATTGAATATGAGTGGCCGGAGCTCTGAGGAACAATAAACACAATCATAACCTTAATAGTGGCCGTTGCAGCTCAAGTTTAAATTGCAACATCTTGCTCTCTCTGTGGAGTAGGCGCAATTTATTTTTGTAGATTACATCATACTGACGAATAAGTGAAACAATCAGGACTTTTCAAGCGCATATATACTTTAAATTAGAAGTTATACATGCTGTATTTCCATGGTTACCGTGTATGTAAAGCCGAGCATTTGACTAAGGCCAGGTATTACTTACTTTCCAACAATAATAAACTTATGTGAATTTAAATGTTTGTCTGCTCTTGAGGTGCATTAAGCCATCCCACATACCTGTTGTCGTGGTAACCTGCAGATCCGTTAGCCTCTCTGTGTTTGTCCTCAGGTATGTCCTGGGCGAGCTCAGCGCCCAGTGCCTGTCTCTGCCACTCCTTCTTACGGTCGTGTGGCGCCCGCGGGATCTTCTCTTGCTCGTGGGGACGGTCTAGCGTCTTCATCTTCAGCGGTAAGGAGGGTGATGGTGGTAAGGGGGGGGGGGGGGGGTTAGAGGGAAGGGACAAATCAGGAGAAGTGGGAGAGGGAGGAGGAATCCGTAAAGGATGGTTTGTGGATGGAGAAAAAAAAAAGGGTGAGGAGAGAGGGTGAGAGAGAAAACATAACGGATTAGCTGCCGTTACATTTATTTATTTAACATCCTTTAAAACAAAACGAAAATCACAACAGGCACAGGTGGCAGATTTATAGGTACAAAGAGAAAGCTGGGTAAACGAAGCATTTTATTACTGTTCAGACACACATAAACAAATCCACATTTTAAAAGTGTATCTATGTTGGACATCTTTTCTGATGCTACACCTTCTTTATTTAACTGAACACGTGCCACATACATATCCATATATTTACATAACAGCTACTGTCAAAACATGTATCTGTTTTAAACTAGGTGATGAAGACTTGATTGAATTAGCTTCTAAAGAGTAATCACAGATATTTATCCAAATACCGTCCGTCGTACTAGCTGGGGAACAGGGAGTGCTCATTGACTGATTTGGACCAAATCATAGTATCCATATTTACTGCAGAATATTACTGAGAAAGTCATTTTCAAATGGACATTTGGTATAGTTTTTTTACATATTTAATCTGGTCCATCAACAAACAGCACTTCCTGCCACCTAAACATCGCATGACTGACTTTCAACACATACACACATCCGTAAAGAATCGGAGCATAGAGCTGCTGTGGCAGAAATCACACAATTGTTTTAAGATTTAAATTGCTGTATTTTCACATACCTGCCCTGGAAGGTCTAGGTACCTATAGACCTGATCATACATGCGGGGGTCCTGCAACTATAAGAACAAAAACAAAAACCACAAGAGAAGCACCGGGTGTGAGGGGAGGAGGGTCAACAAATCAATACGGCGGCACAGGATTGAGCAAAACACCGCTGAGTAACAGTCAACAGGGACAAAAACAGAGTGGGCGGTGAGAGAAGGTGGGACAAAAGGGAAAGAGGGGAAAAGAAAAGTGCTGTTAAACAGAAAATGACAACACATGGCACAGCTCGGGGGGGCGTCACAATGAAGGTCACACACACACACACACACACACACACACACACACACACACACACACACACACACACACACACACACACACACACACACACACACACACACACACACACACACACACACACACACACACACACACACACACACACACACACACACACACACACACACACACACACACACACACACACACACACACACACACACACACACACACACACACACACACACACACACACACACACGAGATCTCACTGGAAAAGGAGGACAAACTACACAGGTGTGTTTCTAAAAGTGAGGAAAACTCACAGTGAAGAATGACATGTAAACAAACACAGAATAATAGATACAATGGTAAAAACACAACAACACAAACATGAGGAAGATAACATGTCACAGTTTAACAAAATATTGATGTGATGATTCAGTGTGGTGATGCTGAGACACTTTATGCATTCATGTTTGAAAATACTGACACAAACAACTCAATTAAAAACTAAATATTTATACCGTTGTGGGTGAATAGTTGTAGGCAGTCTGGTGTTATTCTTTGTTTTTTAATGTCAACACATCTCATGAAAAGACGGCAACCTTCTGACTTCCCCACCCTGCTTGCAACACTTAGCTTTAAGCCCTCTCGTTTCAGATATAAATCTAATAGGCCACAAATGTATGGTTTGATATTTTAAAGTAGGGCTGTAATTACAAATTATTTTCATAATCGTATAAAAAAACAAGGACATTTCTTTCTTTTAGTCTAAAAACAGCATTTTCTGCCATGTTTTTCATGAAGAATAATTTCATCCATTGATGGATTATCAAAAGAAGTTATTTTTCTAACAGTGCCTTTGCTGGGAAATATTTATTAGCTGTACTGTAGGAGGGATTCATTTAACAATACATTTAGATGTTCATTGTAATGGAGAAACATGTCACCCAGCGCACATTGTGTATTTTCACACAAAAACATACAATAGGCTTTGGGTACACAGGCACAGAAGGATACATTAAGGTTTCAGTCTTTTTGTGGGATCTTTTAACAAAAGTAAACAGAATATCGCCAGACGTGTCTTAAAGTGTAGGTCATTCAAATCAGGTTATAAGCAAGCTGCAGTACAATGAGTGAACACATTCCGCAAACTGCCTTCACAAGCACATAACATTTCCCCAGTTATTGGCTTCAAAACAATAATTCAGATCCTATTTAGCGGCAGAAACACATTACAGGTGGTTTGTGAGTTTATTTATTTGTGCTTATATGGTGGTGAATAGACCCCTAACAAATAATCCCCATTAAAGTCAATACTAATCAATATCTGTTATGTGACTTGGATCCTGCTCTAGACGTTGTTTGTATGTGTGATTGTGCTGGTCTTTAAATAAAAACATGCTGGTTGATTCGGCTCAGTGTGGGTAGTGTGCAGAATATCCTCTGCCTGGGCTGAGTGATGATGATTTTGTCCGTCCACTGCAGTGGTCAGGCCGCTCAGAGCGAGCATGGGAATAAATCCTAATGCACATTGATTAGGATCTGATTCAGCATGGCCCATTACTCCTGATGAGGCATTGGCCGAGGGGAGGCCTCTGCGCTCTAACACACACACGCAGCCCATCTGAATATCATTTACTCGGCAACGCTCCCTGACAGCTCTGTCAGCTGAGGCAGAAGGAGCGGCATTAGAAGGTTGGATATTTTTACCTATCGTCCTCCAGTTTTCCAAACACTGTAGAGCTTCGCTTTGCAATTTCTGCTGGAAGATTAGTTTTGGTGCAACTAACCTCTGACTTCCTAAAAGGTTTGCCGTTATCGCGTCTTGGCAATATTTAAAGAAGCATTAAAGAGCACATTTGCAAACTAAAACGGCACTGAGAGCAGACCTCTGGCAAGGCTGCTTCCCTGACTTTGATCCAGTTTAAACTGTAATGGGTTTTTCAGTCTGGCCCATAAACAATGGGGCCAGTAGATTCTTTCTGTAATTGCTTACAATTCCTCCTTGGCAGAGTCCAAAAGGATGAGGATTTGACTGTATTGATATTACTATGGTGAATGACAGGCAGATATAAAGGCGAAGAAACACATAATGCCAGCAGACGACCATCTGGCCAATAGAAAGCATCACAGAGTGACGGTGGTAATGCAGCAACGTACATGTGAAAACAGAGTGAACAAGGAGGGAGGTACACTGTGTTTCTATATGAGAGAAAATGAGAAACAGTGCAAGTGTGTGTGTGCATGCACGTGTTCATCACAGTTATTATAGATGTGGCTAATTTCAGAGCGCTGTGAGCCATCGTACATCTGAACGGAGAGAATTCCTGCGTTAGCCCTGCTGTGTGTGTAATGCAGCAGTTATAAATGTGTGTTCTGTCCATACACATCCCTTCACACGCGCATGGGCCTTTCTGTGTGTGCACCTGTGTGTCTCTGCATGTTTTTGTGCATGTTCAATGTGACAGACTCAGCAGAATTATGGCTGTGTAACACTGTAAATGACCCCCGCAGGGAGGCCCGCAGACCACCCTGCTGCTGACAATAACACAAGCCCCTCACACAATACACACATTTCTGCTGCGGCTAATCTATAGGAGGTGGGTTGTACACACTGTACAGTAATAATCCTTGTACATTTAAACAATGCAATATTTTATCTATAGCTATTATGATTTGATAACTGCAACAAAGTGAAGGACATCTCTGCTCAAACGTGTGTCAGGAAGAGTTAGTTCAACCACAAAAACCCAACGCCAGCAGGGCAAACCATTTATTAAAGAGGATCCCATTCCAAAAATATTTCAGTTCATTCCTCGATCATGGAGCGTATGACTGAGGTGACTTGCTGTTAGTGAAATAATACTCCATGTCTGTTTCCCAAATTCATTCATGTTATAGTTTTGTTTCCTAAATGCAGATAGGTAGTAAATAACAGATAAAAGCATTTAACTGACACTGGCTTAAAAGTATCGACCGTTTAATTTTACGTTTGGCTAAGAATAGACATAAATAACTGACTGAATGGATACATAAGCAGCTAAGCCCTATTTTTTACCGACTCTTCTATTTCATTGGTCACAACTGTCTGCATGTATGACGGTTTTCTTCATCATGACATTAAAGAGAAAACTAAAGTAAATGTTTTACTCTGTGAGCCAACCTTTTTCCCTTTGGTTGGAACTGCATGTACACGTTTATATTTTGCTGTTGACACTGAAATACAATCCATCCTCAAATATGATGTGAAGATAACATAATGCCGGTATTACATTTACAATCTCGATAATATATTCTGTAATCGAACACATCGAGACTTGTCCTTCCTCGTTTTCAGAGGACTATTGACTCCTAATGTTCTATCCCTACAGTAGAACTGGGATGCAGTCAGGCAGGTTAATACTGGAGGCTGGTTAGTTGTTAGGGTGGAGGTGGGGAGCTCACTTGTCCACAGCAAACCAGAGGGAGAGTGGATAGAGGGAGGAGAGTGGTGGGGGGGTGTGAGTGAGGGAGGGCTGCAGGCTGCCAGCTGGGGAGCAGATGCTCTGGAGGACAGGGGGAAAAACTCTTACCTCTGGGGCAGTGAGGAAGGGAGGAGGGGTTTCAGAGAGGACTCTTATAAGGCCATTGGGACACACAAGATAAGGCATTTCCAGCTGCAGAGTCCGACAGAGTTAGACCAGGATTCACAAAAGAGAACGTGAGGCAGAGAGGGGACAGAGATCCTAAAGCAGTATTTTACAACATTTTTACTACACAATTTTAGGACATTAAACTGATCCAATGAAAAACGGTCAAAGCACACACAGAGGTTTTATCATGTTTTCAAGGTAAGTCAGTGTTCTAGTACAAAGTGGGGGCAATACTGCGAATGCGCTGTCAGGCAAAGGTTAGAGAATTGCTGTTCTACGTCACGTTCCTGAGCTCCTCTTGCACCTGCAAAGACAAGCTAACAAACTAGCTTGCAAACAGCTGCAAAGAGACAACTAGGTCTCATTAGCACACTGGCTGAGAAGTGTCTGTCGTAAAGTGTGCAAATCTAGAAACTTTCTTAGCGAATAAGAAACCATTTGGCACATGGACATTTAGTAGTATTTAGCAGATTTATGGAATCAATGCTTCTTCATACATGTCCCTTGGAGCAAAGCATCCAAGATGTGCAGACCCTTCAGCATGTATCGTATGTGCAAAGACTTCCTATATCCTGTTTTTGATGCACCCACCTCTCTCCCTATTATTAGCTGGCCTGATAATGTATGATAGGTTTGAACTTTTTGCAATTGAAATCAGGGTCAGTAACCTGCGACAATGTGGGCAAAACCCTTTTTACTGGCTCGTTATTTAATCAAGCAGTTTATTTAAGATGCAGCAGTGGAGGACTGATAGCACACATGTTTTGAACAAATCCAGAAAATATCTCCTTACTTCTGGATCTGGACAATATAACAAAAAAGGCAGAACATGATTTGCCTTTATATTATATTACAATGTAAATGCATTTCCAGCTGCCCATGGCTATAATGAGACAGGAGTAGGCAGGCGTAGCCGAAGGGGGCTTCTCCAGAGGGGGTTCAAATGCTAGGGACAAACTTTGATGTAGTGTAAGCTCACACACTGATATCAAAGAGCAGCTGCAATGCTTTCTTTCTCTCTTGGCTCCTCAATCCCTGGGACTCTCTTCCCACTCCCTCTGTCTCCTTATGACTGGCTCAGCACAAAGTCTTCTAATCCACTGAGAGCGAGGCTAACACAGGAGCTAATGAGATTAGCACACTGTAGGCTTCTTTTCCCTTCTCTCTGCCCTGTACTGCTTTCCATCTATCACTGCCTGCTAATCGGTGTGTGTGTGTGTGTGTGTGTGTGTGTGTGTGTGTGTGTGTGTGTGTGTGTGTGTGTGTGTGTGTGTGTGTGTGCAGCGCAGTGTGTGTGAAGGTGATTGAGTAAGATGAAATAGGGCATAAATAATTATAATCCCCATGGAAAAGATCTTTATTCTGTGATGTATGATACAATCTAGAGTAATGTCACCTGAGCAAATGTAGCTTATGAACTCAACCTATTTTAGCTGAATAATCTCTTGAATACTGTTAAAAAGAGGTGTTATTCAACGATACACTTGGACTGTTAAATCTGTACATCAGTCTTTTCTGAATGCCCTTTGCTCAGAGTCATTCGATCGGCTGTACGACACGCTGGGATATAATATTTGATTTGTTGTCTTTCCTCTGTGCTGTAAGAAGAAACTTTGACCCGAACCCCTGAACTGCTTCCCCCTGCACGCCAGCAGAAATCAATTATTCCTCCCACTAGCTGGAATGCAACCAAACACTTTTTTGCTTCAGTGAAGACAAGCTCCCTATCTCTGTTTGCTAAAAAATGTCAAGTCAGCAGCTCTTTATTTGAATTGTCCTTTTGTTAATTATCTTCAACAGTAGAAACCCTGGATGACCTGTATCTTGTCTACAGTCTGATTCTTTCCTTTTTTTTTTACTTTGTAAATGTGACAGCAGGTCATCTGATGGGCGATTTTAAACTTTAGAGGATGATTTGTAGGGAGATACAAACACAGACATTTAGGAGGAGAGCAAAAGCGACGTGGAACAAAATGTGTTGGCACCCAATCTCAGATAGTGCCTGACAGGCGGCGTGACATTTGTCTGTGTGAATCCCTGCCTCTGTTCCTGAGTTTGTGTCTGAGTTAACGATTGCTATTTATACAAAAATAGGAAATAAGTGGCAGAGAAGGATTTTGACTCTATCTGTACAAAGAATATCCATGATAAACCTGAACATCTCACACACACTTTATGAACAGCGCGACAGAGAACACGAGGTGATGTGGCAGAATTACTCAGTGAGCTAAGTGAAAATCCATCAAAGATTAACACATTCAATTCCATCTGTGTGTGTGTGTCTGCATAACTTTTTATTTGATATCCCTCACTCTTTCAATCGCTGATTCTGCATGCTTTTCCATAAGAGCACACATGTCCTCTCCACACTGTATCTGCCCTGATCCTCTTCAGACCATTTATCCACCAGGACGGTTACACAAACTTACAAATATGTGTTCGTAGTTCCTCTAACCCATCCTGCTCCCCCTGTGAATGTCCTCTAGGCCTTTCCATGGGGTCTGTCTATCTGCCAGTGTGGTGAAGAGGGACATGAACACAGCTTTACAAGCTGAGGCAACCCGGGGCTTTAATTAGAATGAAATCATCAGAATTAGCTTCGGCTACAAGCGGTCATATCGACCTAACCCTGTGAAGAAAATAAGGTCTTGCTGCTTTGCAATTGCATTTTACAGCTCTGTGTTTGTTTATTAACCTGTCAATATTGTGATGATGCAACACCAGGAAAACAACTGAAAGTAAATATGCTTCATTTTACACACTCCCAACTAATTATTGGATAAATTCGCCCTGTGTCCTCTCTCCGCTCATCTCCACAATCATTAAAAACCTCATAACCAAATGATATCTTCTTCATTCAGGAAAACCACTCTCCTTATTCTTCATTGGAACGGCTGTAATAAGCTTTGATTGACTGTGAGGGGGCAAAATGTGTAGCACGCCCTGCTTCCCACGCGAGGAAATGCAAGCTGGTGCTGATTAGAGCTCCTGATGCCGGGGGTGGGAAACCCCTGAGTTCTGAGAAGTGGGGTCACAGCTTTGCATTTCATGTGGGAGAGGGGCTCCTTATAGATGCGCAAGAGCTCTTTTTATTTGTATTTGTGTGTGTCTGTGTGCATAAAAAAAACCTACCGCTAGATGAAATGTGTGTGTACAGAGGTTCTACATAAGGTTTTGTGTGTGTGTGTGTGTGTGGTAGAGAGATGGCACAGTGCAGGGGGAAGTGAACGGCAGATGCTCCCGTTAATTAGATGTAATGATGACACAAGTAATAACTAACTAAAAACTGATAACTAAGAGGGCTGACTGGAGGAAAAACGGATTAATCTATGAGCGGTGGCTAATTAACGCATGAGACTACATGGTCTGAAGCCAGGCCTATCAGTGAATCACGCTATCAGTTTATTCAAGCAGGACACATCGTATCTTAGGAGCCTCTCGTTTGCTCTCACTTCATGTCTTCCTACTCGCTAACCTTCAGCCTGCTTCTCATCACAGACACCTCGATCTGTTGCAGCCACTAAAGAACCAGCACAGTCCTCAACTGTTTCATGAAGAGAAAGTACAAAGTGCTGTGTTCTTCCAGGTCCCTGTGATCGTTCAGACGTACCTTCTGTTTCCGCTTCTCCTTCCTCTTGTCCTCTGTGTCCTGCAGCATCTTCTCTCTCCACAGGTCAAAGAAGTAGGACGGATTGGTGTAAAACTTCAGACCCTCCTTCCCATCGTCCCTGCAGATGGACAAAAGAAACCGATATCTCATCAAGAAGAATGATCGGCACATCAATTGATAATGGAATTATTGTTAGCCGCAGGATATCATAAACATTTTTTATTCAGTTTTGTTTATTTTCCACTAAAGAAATCTACAAGACTTTTGCATTTGATAAAGCAATAAAGCTTTGCAGGGCTGCAACTTATCAATAATGTCATTGTTGATGTATTTAGTCAATTGCTTTGCTTGACTAATAAGTAAATAATTCACTAAAGAAATTGTGGGAAATGGCCCTCACAATTTCCCAGAGTTCAAATGGGAAGTTCGGATGTCTTGTGTTGTTGGACAAACAGTACAACATCCCCAAATAGCCCAAAAGGCTAATTAAAGCAGCAAATTACTACGCTTGAAAATTGGCAGAAAGAATAATTGATGATCATTGTCGTTGCTGTTTCAGCTCTACTAAAAGCTCTCTTTCCTCTAATATTGCAGGCGGCAGGCACTACAGCGGTTGACGTTCCTGAAAAATTGAAAGTGAGGGAAATGTTTGATAATAATTTCTCTTCTCCTGTGTCCTGCCCTTGCCTGTCTCAGTCTGCTTTCCTTCCAGAGATCATATTTGTTTACCATTTCCATGAATAATAGCTTATGTCCTGCTCTATCATTCATTCCCTCTCAACTGTGCCGCACTCTCTGTCTTCTTCACTCACATTACAGAAGCCTTTGTGGTTGGCACTCACTGGGGAGAACAGTGCCATGATGATTGGGAGGGAAACAGAAAAAGGCTTCTGACACACACACACACACACACACACACACACACACACACACACACACACACACACACAACACACACACACACACACACACACACACACACACACACACACACACACACACACACACACACACACACACACACACACACACACACACACACAACAACACACACACACACACACACACACACACACACACACACACACACACACACACACACACACACACACACACACACACACACACACACACACACACACACAACACACACACACACACACACACACACACACACACACACACACACACACACACACACACACACACACACATCATTACAGGGATAAGCCTCTTAAATGGCCCTGCTGGTGTCTTTCCACTTCTTTATTGGAGCTTTCAAAAGTTATATTTTTAAAATATATTTATTTAAACTATGAAATAAGGTGTACACCTTTGAAAGAAGGCAACCTTGGGAACAACAGCAATTACAAAAAAACTAAAATGTCCGTTTCTTGCATTGTAAATTCAACTCTACATGATTGGTAGCTGCATCAATGACTATAGCTCTTTAAAAACTAGAGAATACTCCTCCACGAGGAAGGACTTTTTAGGCACCCAGACCTAACGTACTTGCTAACTATATGATTATAGATATTTATGCAGGAGCTGATATATACTGTGTCCTCCGGTCAAAGCACAGGTACAGTTCTAAAGAGGTTCTTAGTCTCCTGGGAAATATCTTCCAGAGGAAACACCTTTAGAGCAGCAAAGAGAAAATGGCTATTTCTGGCACCCTACATGTGGGCTAATTAACATCAATACCAGGTGTTCTCCTCCAAAACAACAATATTATTGATCTAACCTTAGTGTTATTTTCTACTTCAACTTGTATTGTAAACCAACATAGTCATTCTATCTGTTCAGAACTAAAGGGCACATAAAAGGGTACTTCATGTCTCCTTTGACACTTAGCAGAAATAATGGGTGTATCCAGCCGTGCGAAGGTCCAATCACCCAGCGACGGCAACGCTAAGGGAGTGAATTATTTGATGATGACTCCGATCAGAGCCAGGATACAGAACATGAGAGGGAAAAGCTTCAAAAGGCAAGAGTGTAAAGTGTAATCAAATGCAACACAACAAAGGGAAGAAAATACAATCCAATACAGGATAACAACGTGGAGAGAGAGAGAGAGAGAGAGAGAGAGAGAGAGAGAGAGAGAGAGAGAGAGAGAGAGAGAGAGAGCGAGCTACCGTAGAGTGTGTGCACTGCGGGTAGAGTGTTTATGTAAATCATTATGCATGCTATTCCTTCTGTGGGTTTTTGAGCCGTGGGTTTTGTGTTTGTTTTTTCTTGTGTGTACTGTATGGGAGAGGGAGAGGGAGAGATAGAAGCAGCTGTGTTCAGGGGTATCTGAGAAATAACAGCCTGGGGAGGCGTCCCATGGAGACTCCTGGTGTGATGTGTGGAGGAGAGAGGAGCATAGAGAGGAGGGGAGGATAGAGAGGAGACGAGAAGAGAGGAGGATAGAGAGGAGGGGAGAAGAGAGGAGGATAGAGACGAGAAGAGAGGAGGATATAGGGGATAGGAGAGGAAAGGATAGGAGAGGCAAAACTACATTTGGAGAGCAAAGTGAAGTGGAGGAGATGAGACAAGTACAGAGGAGAGAAGGAGAGACGAGGTGAAAACTCAAAGGGTGGTTCCCCTGGTACAGGAAGTAAACATCTCCTATAATATTGTAACCTTTTTTTATCCTGTGATGGCTTCCTGTCCTTGCATTTCTGTCAACTTTACCCTATTTAATATCAATTATAGCTGAACAAATAAGATGGTTGATCAAGGGACAAGATAATGCTAATAGCTAAGTATTGCTTCTGAAATGTGAGGATCTTTCAAGGCTTATGGCATTGTATGGTTAACAGATCAATCAAGTAAATGATTGTCAGGTTAAATGAAGTAATAGTTAGAGTCAGCCTTAATATTGATAGACTCTTCCTCTCATGGGCACACCAGTAGAGCCACTGTCCTTTATAATAGGAACTTAATCCACTCTACTAGACAGTGTGCTCAGGGGCACTCTATCAATTGTTTTTTTTCAAGGAGAGGTGAGAGCAGTTCCATCCAGCCTGGGAACTGACCTCAAGGCTTTAATAGTGCATGTTATTATGTGTGGTTCAAATATCACCATTAATCCTTGTCTGAATAAAACAGACGTGTAGCCTTCGGCCAGCGCGAAACAAGACATTTAAAGTAAGATTGGAAAAATAAAGTCACGCATGCCTTTAGCTTGGCTCGCACATTAAATAACACCGCCACGACTCATTCAAATACCACAGGCTTCACCTGCCTCAATGCAGTGCAAATGATGTATGTGTCGACACACACAAAGTTAAGAGATTCAAATAGATTACAAGTGTTCGGCCTGTAACCTTCTCCAACTGGTTCGGTCAAGTGCACAGTAATAGGTCATATAAAATGCTTCAGGAGAGAATGGAGTGAGAGGGGAGAGAAAAAAGAAGTGAGAAAGCAGCAGGGTGAGAGGGCTGTGAAAAAAAGGGCAGAGTGCTGGCCAGAGGAGGTTTTTATGGATTATTCATCTTCAGAAGACTCTTTCTATCGCTCTGCTCAACACTCAAGAGCCAAGAGAGATGTCTGGTGTAAAAAATCACAAGCAGATACAAATATCCCCACCAACCAAGGTGCAAAAGAAGATATTTCAATACATGCAGAGTAAAACTGACTGTGTATCCATTTGTGGTTAGGGCAACCAAGATAATGGTGTCTTCTGTTTTCTTATATGTTGTGCATCATTGTGAGTAATACAAGTAATACAAGGTTTAATAGTGGCTGGGAGAAGTATTATAGAAAGAATAGGACAAATACCGGCCAATGTTCAAAACCATTTCAGTAATTCTTTTAGCTATTGATAAAATACAAATGACATAGAGAATGAAAACCGACACATGTATGATATACTGTAGTTAGTGCCATGCTGGGCTCAGAAAAAAGGGCGGCAATTAAACCTTCCAGTTAAAGGTGATGTCAGGTTTTTCTTAAAGAATGGAACAGCTGACCTCCTCCTTCTCCCCCCATTGTAGGGAGTTCATGATTTCCTTTTGAAAAATCTGGTTTTAAAAAGCAAATTATCATTAGCTTTAAGCCTAAATGTGACTCTTCTAGTAACCGTCATGCCCATAAAAGCCCTTTCTAAAGTGAGTAAAACAGGTTGCACTCTGACCTGTAGGACGAGAGGATGTTGAGGGGGGGGCGGCTCCTCACAGGTCTGGTAGGACTCCTGCAGTGGGACGGGCAGCGACTTGCGGTCAAACAGCTGCTGGTCCTGGATGGTTGAACTCCTGAAAGCCTTCCTCATGGTGATGTCCTGAAGAGACACTGCGGGGGGGAAGGAGGGATGGAGAATAAGGAAAAAGAGGAGGGAGGGATGGGAGATTATAAAATCAGGATCTTTAAGAAACATGTGATACACATATTTGCAAACCAAGTCTCTCTCATGTCTCTAGTGAACACAATAAGTAGCATTTTGCTCCACCCATTATTACCATCATGAAAAATGACGTCATCACTTAAACAATCACAAACATAAATCTTTCCTGATGGATCTGTTAATGTTAAGGATATTTTGGTCAAGTTCACATTTAAAATCCCCTCAGTGGACTATGTCAACCATCTAGCTCTCTATCTAATTATTTAACCCTTAAATCATGTTTTTAGCTATTGCAACCCTTTTGCTTTTACTTCTAGGACTAGTTTAAATGTGTCTGCTAGCTTTATATAAGTTATCACTCTTACGTATGGTTTTCAAGTGTTATATCTGACTCTAGTCTGTGGTTTTCTTTGAATTTAGATAGTCTTTCAAGTATGTTGAATCCCTTACAATTGCAGAAGTACCCCTGGTTACGATCCTTGATATAAGAAATCCACTTTTTTGGATTGGCTAATTAAAGTCACCCCAAAAGCGAACCCACACATGATGGATAAACTAAGCTGAGCTAAGCTGGGCTGCCCGAATGTCGTCTATCAGGGGATTTGGAGATGATTGCCCTTCTTTCATAGAAGGACAGCTGACTCATTTCAACAGGCAAAAGAATAACAGAGTGATAACAATGTTGCACAGCTTAAGCTTTCAGAAAAACATGTTGGAGAAATCGCTGAGGGCAAGAGGAAAGGAAAAACAACCACGCTTATGCTAACCCTCAATCTGGTCGGGACAAGTAGAAAGTCTTGGAAAGAAATCCGGAGCGTTGCAACCATATCTGAATTATACATAAGGGAATGACAAATGGATACACTTTACTGCTGCCTGGAGGAACACTGAAAAAGTCACGTGGCATATGGAAATAATATGGTAACTGTACCACACTGTGACGGAGCGGATCACAGAGTGACTGACTCCGCCTCTGACAGCCGACACACACACACCAAACATTTCCTACTCTCTTCCGTTGGTCGTGCAGCCGCCGTCTCCCCAGCAAAGGGGATGTGGAAAAGACGGAGGCGCATCACTTCCGTGTTTTAAATAGGATGTCATGAACCATGCAATTTATTATTTATTTTGCGTTTGTTAATTATGGGGAATGGTTGTGTTAAGAGGTAGTTAACCTGTTTATGTTTGCGGGTCTTTATGTTGACAATGTGGTGTTGAGTTGATTGTGTAACCTGTTGTGGGAGGGGCTATGGGTTCAAAAGGGACGGTGTTGGCCCTGGAGGAGGTGACTCGGGAGAATGTTGCAGTGAAGGCAACAGCCAGAGCATGTGTACTCTCCATGAGTGATGGACGGCCTGATTTGGTGACTTTTATTTTGTTTGTTTAAGTTGTGCTGTTTCGCTATATTTTAGTTTCTGTTAAAAATAAAGTTTTGGAGCTTAAAACAACCGACTAAGCCAATGTTTCGAACGGACAAATAGAACCCCGTCACACACACACAAAACAAAATGACACACTTGAATCAAATATTGAACTTTAACCCAGCACAGCACATTGATTTCACAAACTAGATAATTAGAACAACTCAGCAAGATGTTCATTGTTTTTATACAATGAGACAAATAAAGCCAATTTACTTGACAGACTTCCCCAATCTGATCTTCTGCAGTGCAGCCAACAGCATAGAGCTGGGTAATGACTTCCAGAGACTCTGTGTGAAGGGCTATTCACTTGAGGCACTGAAGTATCATTATTAACAAACACTATCAGCGAGCCACACTGAGTAAGTGACTCCCTGGGAGAGGGAAAGGAGCCAGAGAATGCAAGAGGGAGATAATAAAAACTCCACAGACACAACAGAGGCAGGGTGATAGAAACAGGGGACACACAGCGAGGGAGTGAAGAGGCACTAACAGTAAAACAAAGAGCGCGAGCTGACACATAGGAAACATTCAAAAGAAATACAGACGAGTTAAATGGGGGGGGGGGGAAGAGGCAGAAAATTGAAGAGCGGAGAGAAAGACAATAAAACTAACACCGACATTTGCAAATCAAGAGGATGGAGAGGTGTAGAAGAGAGTGAGAGAGACAGTAAAATAGATGAAATATAATACAGAACTGTTTGAGCAAAGGGTCCCTTGAGAGATGTGGTGTAACCTGAGAAGAGACAACACCAGGGAGATACTCTAGCAGCCATTTAACAGCAAGCACACACACTAACACACACCGTAGACAGTTTATTGTTTACAATGAGTGCAAACAACCGCATGAATAAGGTGCAATTAGTTGCTCTGTCATCTTATGTCCTCCTGACTCATCGTTTTAGGAAAAACATTATAACCCCTGAGAACTGCACACACAGGTATTGCAAGTGTGGTAAGTCAAAGTTGTAACATTTAAGTTAGTCTGTAAACTGAAATGGATGTTTAAAACAGACCGTTTCTGTAATCATTTGACTGTTATCCTTTGTTTTATATTTCAGTTTTTCGGAACTGGAGGTTTTTTCCAGGGCAGATTTGAGTATGTTCTTGTTATCTTCTCAGTGAGTGCATCTGGATACATTTCAGTTGCTAAATCGGTGGCCTAAGAGGTGACTGATGATACAAATTTGGCGAAAAATCAAAGCCACAGTGGCAGGACAAATACTCTGACCACTGTGATCACAGAGGAGAGAAGTTCAAGGATAAGTGGGAGTAATGGTGTGAAGATTAGAGAGGTAAGGGATAAAGAAGTGGGAATAGATATTTTGACATTCAAGTGATGCGTTGCTGATCCCTTTAGGGCGTTTTACTTCATGCCTCCTTTGCAGAGGAAGGTCAGAGTGAAGGTCAGCAAAGTGCACCAACAGTCTCCTTCTCACTGCTTGTTTATTTAAAGAGAGGTAACAACCGGTCAGCGTGAATTTGGTGCTGCTGAGGGTTGTATGTTAAGCAAGATTACTGCGTACTGCCGCCTCAATACATTGAGGGAGAAAAGAGCTGTCAGATCGTGACTCACAAGGGAAAAAACAAGAGAGAGGCATTTCAGAAGTGTGTGTCAGGATGAATCTGATGCAGAGTTAGCTGGCTTTAAAACTCTGCCAAGCAACACTGAGCACTGAGAGAGGCACACTGCACTAATCAATGTGGGCTAACACACACACACACACACACACACACACACACACACACACACACACACACACACACACACACACACACACACACACACACACACACACACACACACACACACACACCACACACACACACACACACACACACACACACACACACACACACACACACACACACACACACACACACACACACACACACACACACACACACACACACACACACACACACACACACACACACACACACACACACACACACACACACACACACACACACACACACACACAATGAGTCAAACACACATGGATATCTGAGCATTCTACATCCTAATTACAAAATGTCACTTATTCAGCTAAACTACCAATTACACCCGTTTAGTTAAGACATTCAGCTAATGAGAAAAATGTGAGTGTACGCATTTCAGAGTGAGTGAGGGAGTTAGTGAGAGGTTGTAAGTGTGTGTGTGTGTGTGTGTGTGTGTGTGTGTGTGTGTGTGTGTGTGTGTGTGTGAGAGAGTGAGGTCGGCAGCCTCTGATCTCTGCATGTGAAGCTCCTTATCAGTAAACCAGTGGTGGAACGTTTATCTCTCTCTCTCTCTCCTATCTTTCTCTCACAGATTGCATCTAGCTGAAACACTCAACCGATGGGGTCAGATTTATTGTTGTCATCCACACACACACACACACACACACACACACACACACACACACACACACACACACACACACACACACACACACACACACACACACACACACACACACACACACACACACACACACACACACACACACACACACACACACACACACACACACACACACACACACACACACACACACACACACACACACACACACACACACACACACACACACACACACACACACACACACACACACACACACACACACACACACACACACACACACACACACACGTTAAACTCCAATGTCAATGTTGCCATATCTCCCCTCCTATAACTCTTTCCTCACACAAACTTAGATTTCACTTAATCTTTTTCCACACTATGCTTCCTTTTCTTGTTTTTTGCTCTTTTTATTTTATTTTCCGCTCTTCCTCTCTCCTCTTTATCTGAATGTTCTACCTCTAGCATTGGGAATGTTTTAAACTACCATTGCTGTGCTCAGTGTGTGAATAAACCATGTCATCTTGTGTTGTGGGTAACACAGAATAATAACAGAGTAAAATGACTTACTCTGCACTAAGAAAAGATGAACTGTATGCATCTCCTCATCATTCTGGTTTTCTCTTTAGAAGGCTTTATCTCAGTGTTTTTAATATTTCATTGCTCACCCACAATGCCTCTGGAGGAAGTATTAAATGTAAGTTATTAGGGGTGTAACGGTATCCGTATTCGTCCCGTACCGTCACGGTTCGGACGTCACGGTTCGGCACACGCAGTCACACGACGAATACGCCTTTTTTATGAGTGGGAAAAAAGTGTCATTCAGGGCAGTATCCACTACACTATATATAATCCAGGGGGCGGTATTGCGCCTAAAAGCTGTTTGCCAGCCGCCCTTAAACAACAAATGAAGAACAGAAGAAACACAACAACAAAACGAACAAAATACAAGAAGAAGAAAAGTTAGTATGGCGATTTCAGATAACACACAGGAGCTAGAACCCACCTGCTTCTTTTAAATCAGCTGTGTGGGAACATTTCGGGTTCCTTGTGGACTACAATAACGATGGAGTGTACGAGTGGTGGATCGGACGAGGACGGTGTGTCGCCGTTCTACAGTGGTGCGGTATGCTAATGGTAACACACGCCAAACATGCTAAATCATATCAGAAGGCATCACCCAGATTTGCCGGAGCCCGGCAAAAGACAACAGCAGTTCAACAGCTGATCCCCTCTGTTTTTAATAAGCCAATAGACATGAGAGCCGAGAGACCAAAATAAATAACGGAAGCTTTTGGCATATGTTTTTCAACGACTTTGCGCTCTTGAAACACTTTCTTATTATTTATGATGTCATATTTTCAAGACATTCTTTTTAGCTTTACAGCTTGATGAAACCTTTTTGTTTGACATCAGCCATTATAGATAATATGGCCATCTGAGTGTACTGTGTATGGTTTGTTTTTAACTGTTTAATACAGTTCATTATTAAAAAAAGAGAATTATGCATTTGGGACTTTTTTTTGCTTTTTCTTGCTGTACCGAACCGTACCGAACCGTGACCTCCAAACCGAGGTACGAACCGAACCGTGACTTCTGTGAACCGTTACACCCCTATAAGTTATACTATTCTACATTTAATCCATTTGAATATTTTATTGTTTTTAATGCCTCGCGAGTAATCACAGCGGGATGAGGGGAACAGATCCAAACCATATAAAGTTTATGTGTAAACATGATCCGTTTATTTATTTCATTACGCACATGTGAGAAAAATAAAGAGCATTTAAACACTGAATGAATCCCTTCTGAACATAGATGTTCATTCAGATTACTTTTGTGTCTGAAAACACATTTAAAACTCAAAATGCTTTAAGCAAATGACCTAGCTTACCACTCCACACTTCCCATTCACAGAGGAAAGCAAAGAAACTCAATAACAAACAAGAGTTTCTGAGAAAAGGAGAAACTTTGCTTATGTTTTTTTGTTATGCCTTTAGCAGAAAGTACGGTTTTAACAGTCAAGCCATCAAAGCCTATTTGAAAACACCTCAATAGAAAGGGAACTGTAGACAAAGACAGATGAAAGGAAGATAAGGAGAGGTATGAACCGAATGTGGGGGAAATCAGAGTCGAAGCAGTAAACATGAAAAACCAAGCAAAACAAATAATGCAAATCAAGTCTGAGGGTCAAAAGGAGAAGAGAAACAAAGTGGCAATAGAACAAGAAAACTCTTATAGAGTACAGAAGCAGGGAAACAGAGAGAGGTCTGATCAAAACAGCAGGAGCAGAGAGCAAGTATGGAGTATATAAAGAAACGGTTAGAGCCCACAGGGACCCGGGGTGGCTTCGTGGCCCTCCGTAATGGCCTGCAGCCGGTGCTCTGATGTAACGGTGCCATTAAAGAGGGGATACAGGCCATTAGTCTGGTTGGCTGGAGTGATAGGGGGATGAGAGCCTGACAGCACACAAATAGCATCCATGCTAGATGAAGGGAGAGCAGAGATCAATCTGAGAGATTGGAGTGGGCTGGGGTGGACAACAAAGACAGGGAAGGTATTGGGGGGGGTAAGCGGTCAGGAGAAGGGGAGTGGAGGCATAAAGGGCAATGTAAGGGACAATATTCTTTAAAGGCTTCAGGGGCGTGGGCAAGGTGTGCGTGTGTGTGTGTGTGTCAGTTTGAACGTGCATAAATCTACGTGATGAAACACTTTTGACCTCAACCACCACCAATGACACGGCATACATCACTCTGTCCATGTCTCACGTCTCCCTGACCTTCAGTGAGACATCTTTCATGTGGTCCACGCAGTGTCCTTATGCTCTGGACTGATGAAACAGGATTTATATCAGTGTGACTGTCTGCATCATGTTTGAGTCTACTCCATTGCAAGATTGTGACTCATCTTAATTCGCAATACTGAAGTCCCATTGCTTTTTATCACACATACATTATGCATGAACTGGGAAGGGAAGTTTAAATATAGTTAATGTGTGTAATACAACTTTTGAAGCTGCCATAGTTAACTTTATATTACACCTAAACCTGTATAATACATAGTGGGGCCACTTTCCTATACATTAATCCCTTACAGTACACTTTAGGAAGAATGGCCTATGGTGCATTCACATGCTTCTTGGATGGTACCATTACAAAATTAGGAAGTTGTTCTTGCAGCTTGTGTGTGTGCATGATCTTTAAGCTGTGTTATGAAGATGAGTTGTATTTTATTGATTGATATCGGTTTCTTAGTCCAAATCGGGTGATGTTTAAGTGTATTTTTCTAAGATGTAAAATTGTATGTGATTAAAGGTGGGGTAGGTACATTTGGAGAAACCAGCTCGAGTGCGCTAGAATTTGAAAATACACAGCCGGAAAAAATCTGCCACTTCCTCACAGAGCCCCTCCTCCAACACACACGAACACGCACATGACCAATGAGGGCACGAGATAAGTTTGTGCACAGATGGAAGGCTGACAGGCAGGTAGGCCATCCAGTTATTTTAGCCGGGCCGGCTAAAATGATTGGTCGTGCTTTTTACAGCAATACGGCTTCCACAGATGAAAGTTTTTATGGATTTATTGTCAAAGCACTTAAGATATTCATTGCTATCGGGATGTTAAGAGCATTCCATGGAATATAACAAAAAGTGTATCTCAAGCCGGTTTCTCAAACTTACCTACCCCACCTTTAATGTATTTATTTTGGTCTGGCTTTTATATCCTCTCTAAGCACTTCACTGTTATATTGTTATCGTTATGTGTATGTAATAAAACAGACACATTACATCTCTTAACTACTGCTTGCTTGCAGTGTATTATTCTAATGCTGATCTAACTGTAATATGCTCTAAATCATACAGTAGCAATAAAAAAGGCAGAATAATCATTTCAATATGATGCTTTATTTAACGGTTTTATTGCACATTTTACTAAAATTCATCATTTTTGTTCGTATCTGTGATGTCAACATTTTAAACCCTATACTGTATGATTTCGATTTAGGATTTAGCACCACAATGTAGCCAAACAAAAAAAATGTACAACTTAAAAGTGGAAGTTGCAACCTTTGAGTTTTAACTTCTGAGTGTATTCTGTCGATCGGCACATGTTCTTAGATCATTAAGCGTTTTAAAGATATCCAAAGAGGATTTTTAGTAGTTTAGTGAACAGTATGTGTAAAATAATTGTTCCGCTCTCCTCCATCCCCCCATCCTCCCTATCTTTATCTCTCCACAGTCCTGATTTATGTCCCATCCCTGCCTGCACTCACTCCTCCTATCATGCCGACCACAGACCCACAGACACAATTACAAGGCAAGTCGTACGCTTGTGCTAAAAGCATACACTTTTAACTGTGTACAGCAGTGTGTGTTTGAGAGGGTGAGGGTAAAGACAGGGCAAGGTTGGGGGTGGGGATAAAGGGTGGCAGTTAGTAGAAACAGACCCCTCCTACAATCGCCCGTTTTTCTGTCACATTCATCCGACTTCTCTCCATGAAGTCGCCACACACTACTTCACTACCTTGCGGTTTTATATATCTTGAATGAAGAATATTCTGGACAGCAGAGTAAACTGTGTGATTTTCCATTTACTAGGCAACTTCATTTGTGTGTGGAGGAGTTTAAGTGAGCGGGAAATTGCTGCAACCTGCCATTTCAACCTGGCCCAGAAAATTCTGCGGTACAATCCTTTTACACTCCACTGCTTTTGCTGCAGTGGCCTGTATTATGCGCCCATCACTCTATCCTTCCATCTTCCTTACTCTCCTCCTCCCCTCCGACTCCCAACACCACCAAACACTTAAACTGCAACTGCTGATCCTTATCCACGTCTCTCAAGATAGTACTTTAGGCTAAAGATGTTAAGTCAGGATTATTAATGAAGGGAGATAAAAACCCAGGACCACATGCACAGATTCATTGGACACAAGCGTACACACAGCATCACTAATAATCCATATCCAAAAAGCAGAGAAGTCACATGAATATGAACAGGACGGCTTTTTGTTAATATGATACAAAGACCATCTTTGTTGTTACTTGGGCATTTCCCCAAGAACATCTGTAGATATGTATCTGTTAAGATCAATTTGAACATCTTATCCTCTGCAGGGGGAGATAGTGCGGCTTGTGTGTGTGAGAGGACGAGTGTGTCAGCGTGTCTCTGTCCTTCAACCTCTGAAGGATCATTTGGACTCACTTACCAGCTGAGACACCCCACACAACAGACTTCCACAATTAGATCACACACAATTATTAGATTATGATGGCTACTGTGTGTGGACAGGGTGAGGAGAAAGGGTCAGGGGGGAGAGAAGCAGGGAGTGGTAACAGAAAGACAGGTAGAGGGCAAAGCAATCCAAAAGAGTGAAGTTACTGAAGGGGGAAGCGGGAAAAAATTGCAGGACATAACAAAAAGGAAGATTAGAAGAAACAATCCGTGATCTAAGAGTCTGCTCTCTGACTGTGTTTAAAACACAACCCCATGATTCTTCAAAAACCAACAAACTATTTATTGGATTGTAAAAAAAAAGTATCAAAGCCTGCAGTTACAGGAAAGCCATAATTGCGAGTTCAGCTCAGTGAGCATTTTACTGTCTCGGTGTCAGTGACAAGGAAGCAGTTAAGGGTAGCATTGTGCAAAGCCATAAACACACTGCTGGCCCATGGGAAATCGATACGACGCCTTGGAGCATGGTATTACACCGCTGTGATTCCCTCTCTTTTGACTTTGTGCCCACTATCCTGTCATCCTTCCAAAAGATACATTCTGACCACAGATTCAATGTCTCCCTTCAAAGAGAAGTCTTCAGTGGGTAAACGAGCAAACCTTCAAGGGCTTTTTTCTGCTTGCATTTGCACCTCCAATAAAACTCTGAAGTTAGGAAAGCCAGCTGGGGTTCACATCTCAAGCCAGGAGATCGGCAAGTGTGCTACATTCAACAAACTGTCTTAGCTTTAATACAGGAATACATAAACAACTCTGTTATATACCACACTCATGTAAACACATGCAAAGCAGCTGTTCTGTAAGGAACCTGTAGCAATATCAGTTCGTATTGGCTATTTATATGTATTCACAAATTAACTCCTAGACTGCACTGTCAGCCCAATTGTCTGCATTTGTCAAAAAATACCGGTTACCTGTACTGCTCATTATGTGTTGGAGAAATACCTTTGAAATAGGAGCTAAAAGGACTCTTAAAACTGCAATCTCAGAATTATGATCGTTCCTAATGCTTGTGATTAGTACACTTTAAGGGTGGTGTTCTTCAATATATGTTCTTAAAAGTAGGAAAAAGTTCATACACACCAAAAAACGCCAAATGGCTTAAGTTTTCAGACTCAGAGTTTGCCTTCAGCCAAAGTGAAACTCTGAATTGTGTTCTGTTTTGTACTGTTGGGGATGAAAAATGACATTGTCTCATGGCTGCCTGTCCCTCTAATAGCAGCCATTAACACCGGGGGGGGGGGGGCAGGCGAGGTCCATCACACAGGTGATAAACAAACACACTCTAAGGCACATCAGCAAGTGCACATCCAATGTAGTGCAGTAGGAGGTGAAGGTGTGAGTGACAGCAACAGAGTGCACAAGTAAGTTTGTGTGTGTTTCTAGAGAACTCACATTCCTCCTCTTTGGGGTCCAGCTGTGTGACGCTGATGGAGAGGAGGTCCACGCGTTCTTGCAGGGAGTTGACCCGGAAAGAGAAGGTGTGTGCTTCGTTGAACAGCTCTCCAAACAGGTCTTCTGCATATTTACCTGCACAGATACACACAGGCACAGAACACGCCCTTTATTTATTTTCACGCTTTTTAAAGTCAAATAACAGTGTTAACATTTAAAATGATTAAATAATTCAAAGAACATTATTTTATTATGCAATTATAATGACAATATTAAGTCTTAAATACATTTCTATTATTTATTCAAAGTGTCATTTGTCTTTGGTTGAACAATCTCACTTTATGTTTAACATCAACCGTCTGCTTGTCTTGTATAACTATCTTTGTATGGAGTTTATATCTATCACACTTATGTGCTCGTTTTAAAAAATGGAAATGAAAATGCTTTGTAAGACACAATCACAGCACAGTAGAAAGTGCTGTACTTGTGTGTTTTGGGGCTGACTGCTCTGTTGGAGATGTGTGTGTCGAGGTGTTTTAACTAAGGCATGTGTGATACTAGACGCACATTTAACTGATGAAGAAAAATTATATCTTTTCTTAAATGTTTTATTTTTTCTTCAATTTCGGTTAATCAGGTTACTAACAAAGGCCTTAAATAATGTGTTCTACAGATTTGTAAGTATGTTCTATTATATCTTTAGAAATACTACAGAAATATGTAATTGTGATTGTGATCTTGAATGTGTAAGATTATAAAATGTGGTCATTTCCTGCATATTCCAATGCTGTAATGCCAGCAATGTAGTTTCCAGAAAATAAGCAGGAAAGAATGAAAACTGACAAGTATGCATTAGCTGACTAAGTACCTCATTTATAACGGTCAGCTAATCGACTTACGGAGAGCCAAGGTGTGTTTGTGCAGGGTGTGTCTTTTCTTATAACTGTGAGAGAATATGAGTGTGTGTGTGTGTGTGTTTGTCTGTGCTACTGACTGAGGCTGCCGAGCTGGCGTATGACGTTGGCCAAGGAGATGTTAGTCACACACTCAAGCTCATTCTTGATGTTCCTTGGCAGCACCGTGTGGCACAGGTGCCTGGGCTCGATGGTGCGCTTCACCAGCGGCATCCTTCAGCTGCGACACCACTACCTACAGGAGTCAGGTGGAGGGGGGAGGGGGTGAAGGAAAAGAAGATACAACTTAGTAAGAGCGACAATTCTTGTAAAATACCTTGTCCTTTTGTTGTTTGCAACAATACAAGAGACAGACAGAAAAGAAAGACAAGTGTTTCACTGTTTGATATGGTCAAACTTTACCAGAATTTTTTCTAACAGAGCAATGGAGAATCAAATCAAAGTTTATTTATAAGCACATTTAAAAGCGATTTTTTTTTGGTCGGGCCAAAGTGCTTTACATGTAATAAATACTACAATCACATAAAAACACATTACTACAATCACAATAAATGACAATAAATTACAACAGATATATAAAAAACACAGGGAAAAGTCAGGAGTCGTGCTCCGCTCTGACTAAAAGGCCAGAGAGAAGAAGTGTGTTTTAAGAGTAGATTTAAAAAACCCTGGGGTCTGGGCCGACCTCACATGGAGGGGCAGAGTGTTCCAGAGCCTGGGGCCAGCTGCTGCGAAGGCTGGGTGCCCTCGGGTTTTGAGCCTGGTCTTGGGCACTATCAGCAGCAGCTGGTCAGCCGACCTTAAAGCTCTGCCTGGGGTGTAGCGCTGGAGGAGTTCAGCTATATAGGCCGGAGCCAACCCATTTAGTGCTTTAAAAACAAATAAAAGGAGTTTAAAATCAATTCGGAACCGAATTGGAAGCCAGTGCAGTGAGGCCAGAATTGGGGTGATGTGGTCACGCTTTTTGTGGCCAGTGAGTAGACGTGCAGCTGCGTTCTGCAATAGCTGCAGGCGTTTAATTGACGCCTGGTCCATACCCACATACAGAGCGTTGCAGTAGTCCAACCTCGAGGTAACAAAGGCGTTAATAACCCTTTCCAGGTCTTTAAAAGATAAAAAGGACTTGGTCTTGGCCAATAGTCGTATTTAAAAAAAGCAGGTTTTGACTACGCTGCTGACCTGTTTATCGAATTTAAAAGCGCTATTGAAGGTCACTCCAAGGTTCGTGACAGAGGTATGTATGTACAGTAGAAAAAGGATGGGGCCCAGAATCGAGCCTTGGGGAACCCCACAGGTAAGAGGGGCTTTGGCAGAGGAGAAGGCACCTAGCTGCACTGAGAAGCTACGGTCTGTCAGGTAGGACGTGAACCATGCAAGGGCAGAGCCTGTGATGCCAGCGGACTGTTCAAGCCGTGACAACAGGATGCTATGGTCCACAGTGTCAGAGGCAGCTGTCAGGTCTAACAGCACCAGGACAGCTGGGCTACCTGAGTCGGCGGCTAGGAGCAGATCATTAAAAACCCTTAAAAGGGCTGTTTCAGTGCTGTGCATGGGTTTGAAGCCAGACTGAAACTTTTCATGGATGCCATGCATGGTTAAAAAAGACTGCAGCTGGGCGTAGACTACTCGCTCCAGGGCTTTAGATAAAAAAGGTAGCTTGGAGATGGGGCCTAACATTTGCGAGAATGGAAGGGTCGAGATTTTTCTTTTTAAGTAGTGGCTTGACCACGGCATGTTTGAAGGCAGCTGGGACACATCCTGAGCTAAGAGAGGTATTTATAAGTGATAAAATACTTGCTCCAACTGATTCGAAAACATCTCTGAGAAGGCGAGAGGGAATGCTGTCTGAGGTGCAGTTTGTCGTCCGCCGGTGCTTGACTACATCCGAGAGAGAAGAGAGGGATACAGGCTCAAAGTGGTCGAGGACAGCAGGGCACAGTAAAGGAGCAGGATCTAGGGTAGCACGAGTGTGGGCTAGCCTAAGCGCAGATACTTTTTCAATAAAAAATGTAAGAAACTTATCACAGAGAGTAGTCGATGGCACAATTGGAGAAACATCACAGGGATTAATGATCGAGTTGAGGACATTAAAAAGAACCTGAGGTTTATGGCTGTTTTTGGAGATTAACAGAGAAATATACTCTGTTTTGGCTGCTTTGACTGCCGTCTGGTAGTCGGAAAGGCAAGCACGAAGGATTTCTAAGGAGACATGGAGTTTATCCTTTTTCCATTTTCTCTCTGCATGCCTGCAGACGCGTCTGAGAGCACGGGTACAGTCATTGAGCCACGGCTCTGAGAGAACTTTGGTGCGTCTAAGCGTAAAAGGAGCAACAGAATCCAGTATTAGGGTACATGTCGAGTCAAACATGGAGAAAAGCTCATCAGCACTAAAAACACAGTTCACCTCTAATTTACAGATCGGAGAAGCATTAAAAAAATATAAGCATAGGAGAAAGAGAAATGACAGAACATGATGTGAGTTTAAGGGTAAAAAGGCCCCATGGAGAGGGAATACGATGTGAGAACAAGTACAGTTTAACAGGATCCTGGAGGAAAAGAAAGGGAAGTCATGTTTTGACGTTGCCTCATCTGTTTCACCAACTTAGCACTGTCTTGTCCTTTTTCATCATGCACAGCCAGGCTAACAATCCTCAGCACTTTGTCTGCCCAGTCAGCCATGCTAATGGCCTTACATATGCAGTGCAGTCCCAATTGTCCTCCACTCACACGAACACCACATACAAAGATGACTTCCCCAAACCACAGAAGGCACAGAACCATAATATGTGAACAGAGCTTAATACATCTTTCTACCTCAAAAAGCCATTTTTCTAAGGCTGTTAACATCCCCACGACAATGCTAACAGGCTGACATTTAGCAGATATGTCCATGTTCAGTTTCTTGACATAGTAATCCAATAGTTGTTGAGATAGTTCAGTCAGAACTCGGAATGTCAGTTTCATGGTTGGGCTACAGGAAAAGACTGGGGATCACCAAAGCCGACAGAATCAGGGATCCAAAATGTATGCGGATCAATCCAAAAGGTGTTGGAAAATGTCACATAAATAACTCAAGACATTATGAGTGTAACATGATGTTACACAACATTGCATGGATATGTGATGAAAAGGGTGAGTAATGAGAGCAAAGCAATCAGGACCACAGAGGGCAAAACACCATCCATCCGCATAACCCAACAGGGACCAACACCAGTTAATCATGCTAACAACACCTCGCCTCTCTGCTGTAATGAGAGCGAGTGCGTGCAGCGATGTGGAGATCAGGTGCTGACGGAGTGATCCACTGGGATTGACAGTGATGAGGCCTTGTTAAAGCACTGATTACACTTTAATTGACATGTCTGGTACTTTTAATATCCGGCTGTATTCTTAGCGGTGTTGCCGTCACCGAGAAAAAAAACATGATTTTTGACCGTATCCATTCAAATGTAGGCAGATGAGGAAGGCTATTCTAGGAAGTGGCCCAGCTATGGGTGGTTGTAGGGAAGAAAGAGAGGGAGCCCAGTAAAAGCTTTGTTGAGGTGATTCATCTTGGAAGAGTCTTAAATGGGGGCAAAAATGCCCATAAAAGGAGAGAATGGGAACCTGCACCTCTGTAAGCCGTTGTTAAAGTGGTTTCAATGAGGTGTGCGGGCGATGTTACTGCGACACAAAGCCAAACACGGCTCCAAATGCCTGCCTACTTCTTAAATAACAAGATGTCCCCCCCACTCATTGGAGATTTCTTTATTCTCTCCAAGTCTCTCACTCACCCACAGTCAGTGTATGCTGACATGTTACAGCCTGCGGAAGTCTTAGTAATGGAGGGTAAACCCCTGAGCTGCCAAGGTGGAGGTGTAAACTAGGAGTTGACCTTTAACCTTCAGACCCAACACACCTGCTGCTTGTTCAGGAGGATCATCTTAAAAACACACAAAAGCAGGAAAAAGGATATCAGACCAAACACTTAAGGGCTTTCTTGTCACAAGTTAGACGATTCATTTAACTCTTAAGTCTGTACGCTAACACTTGGTGCTTCCCCTAGAAATAATCCAGCATATATATATATAAGATACAGTAGCAATTTGCTGTTTTTACAGTTCTGTTTTTGTAAGAATAAACAAACAAGAATATTTTCATGGTGAATATTGTTGGACACATCCGGGCAAACTGTTTCCCCCTGTATCAAGTCTTTGTGCTAAGCTAAGTTAGCCAACATGATGGCGGTGTCTTGTCATCAACTCAAGATAACAACCACAAATCCTAATGTTATACTCATATTCTTGAAGTTGCTGTGCATCTCCTTTTGCTTTACCTTCATCCTTACTCACAGCATAAGCAATCCGCTCCCCTTAAAACCTTCCCCTCCTTTGGGATTAATATCAGAAATCAATAAGGCATTTATGTACCTCTTTTCAGCTCATTGCCTTACTTATAAGAACATTAAGTGTGTATAGGTTGTATATTCAGCATATCTCTGGGGCACAGGTGAACAGAGACAGATGATAGAGGCAAACGCAATTAAATCAGTCCATCAGAACAGTTTATTTCTCTGCTGCACATCCACACAATAGCTTATTTAACACAAACACACAGCCACACACACTGATGAAGACAAATGTATCTGCCAGGCAGGTTTACAAGTTGTATATCCCCATGAGCCCATCCCTTCTTTCCTTCCCTCTCATCTCCCCTTAAATGAATGTGTTGACCTCTTAACAACCTTCCTCCTTCCTAGTGGGTCATAAGAGTTATTTCTGAGAATGACGGAGAACAGATTTGACTTAAAAGAGGGGAAAATCAGGCTTTCAGGTGGCAGTGTAAAAAGATGATAGATGGAAAACAACCATTGTACACAAATGTGGGCAACAATGCAAAAATAAAATCCCTTTATTTGTATCTGACTAAAGATCTAAGAACAAATACTTCACGGATGACAGAGAAAACTTGACATAACAGGATAGAATAATGAAGTCCAAACCAAGACAGCAGAGAGAATCAGCATTCACTCCTATTCTCTAAGGCCCATCATATAAAACCCCATAGAAAGTCTGTGTTAAGTCGTAATATTGATTCTACCAACCTGAACTCCTCAGGGCTTTTCAAATAGCAGAGAAGAGATTTTCAGTTTCAAATAGAGATTAAATGATCATAAATGCCATACTCAGAGGTGTGCCTCAAACATAACCAGTTACTGTAAGAGGGTCTGTGTTTCAAAGTCATAAAATCATATTTACTGCTCTGTTATACAACTTAATTATTCATTGTCAATAAAACAAACATTAGGAGTGAGGAAGAGAACTCTCTAACTTCTGCCATTGAGTAGTTCTAGTTTGAGCTCAATTCCTGTTTGAAGCAAGGTTACAATATGTTTTCTTTGCATAATGTATCAGGACAGTTTCAATGTAGGAATTTATTTAAATGTGTGGACACATCACTAATGAGTAAACTTGGCTCGCATTTCAAAGTATTCCTCAGACTGTCTGCCCGCAGCACATATGCGTTTGTGGGTGATTAATGACTGCAGCATACATTTGCCGCCTTGCTGATTGGACATAAGTTAACTCAAGGCTGCTGTCCACGGGAGGGAACATTTTCACACACACACACACACCAGCACTCACTACTGTATGCACACACACACATACATGCTGCGTTTGTCCGCTGTGGGTTCTCTATACCATACTCTGACATGATTGCATATGACAGCGCTGCTCCCCTGAGAAACGTGCTGTCATTTCTCTTGGGTTCCCACGAGAGAGAGCTTACACATCATCTTGGCTTTGACAGTGAGAGAAACATAAAATGAAGGAGACAGAGATACTTAGCTAAAACCAAGTACAATCTACAAAACCATAACAATGTGACAGTTTTTAACAAGGTGGAATCAGAAGATGTTTTACCTGCATGGGTGAGGGCTTAATAAGCAACACTCGCACTTTTCCATTAACCCATAGGACTTAATGAGAAGTGACTTAACAAAAGGTTTCCCGCACAAAGAGTGTTCCACCGGAAAAATACAGGATGCTCATCATGACTAGCTTAAGCAAGAAAACATGCCTAAAAATAACATCCCCAAAATGAATCAGGTGTAGCTCCTCAACCATAAGGTTTGTATTCACATTTCTTGTCTTATTTGAAAAAGTAATCAGCTTAGGAATGTGATAGGTTAACTTATTTAGTATATTGCCTTCGAAATAAATTTATTTTTACAAGATACAAGATTTGTATCCTTGCCTAGCATATAATAAAAAAAAGACGTAAATATCACCACTATAACAAGATTCCACGGATAATGATGCAACTGTGACTGCACATTCAATTAAAATACACTGAATTGTGGTGTCCGCTGCCAAGTAAGTAGGTTTGACTCCCCATTTCAGGCAATGTCATCCCCATTTCAACTCTGCATCTCCAATAAAAGCACTCTCTGGCCCAAAAAAGACACTCACATATACAACTTACGATAGAATTTATGAAGATATATACAAAACAGGTGGCCACTGACAACCAGTGCACTTAAGGCCAAACTTGACTGTAGAACATTGAGTACCTTACCTTATTAAGACATGCTGATAAACAGTGTTTTAAGTTGCTCAGAAGAACTGTTGTAGACTTTCTAGCGATACCAAACATGTTATATTAGACTGATAGGAGAAAATGATCCCTAATCTTGATCACAAACATCTACTTTAACTACACCAAAGGGCTGAACATGGTATGCTACCGTCAGGCTTAAGGAGTTAAAATGTATTAAAGATACAACTCCAGCAGAATAGATGAACTCTAATGGGCTGATGCAGTGTGACAAGACAGCAAATTATAAAGACATTATGATTTTGATGCGTCAGGCTTTTTCTCAGACTGCAGAAATGTGTTGCGGAGGAATTCATTAGCTACTCACAGGTAACCAAATAGAAAGACAGATGAAGTGATTACATGAAAGAGCGTCTGATACGGACTGAGATGCTGAGGGTAACGCATAACAATCTGCTCAGTACAATTACCCATTATAGATTACAATATTCACCGACAGCATATTGTGCGGCTGATTGATTCCATTTCTCTGACCAGTCTTACACAGCAGGACCGCGGTTTGACAACCATGAAGCTTCGCTCACCGTAGTCGAGTTAGATATACTGCTTGGGGAGTAAAACCCTTTCAGTTTCAGTATTTCATAATATCATTTTTATAGTCAATCATCAGCTGATATTCCACAAAGGGGATGAAATCGATGAGGCATTTATTACTGCACACAGTCATTATTCTGAGGCAGATGTCTGACAATTCAGCACAATGGCAGCTTCTTGAAAGAATGCGGGGTTAAATTGAACAATGAAAAAATGTACAATCTCCCATTATGTTTGAATTATTTAAACCATGAGCTGATGTGTTTTTATTTGAGGACTATGGCTTCCCTATACATTCCCTTTTTGTGCCCTTATTCTTTCCTCCTTCACTTTTCCTAGCCAGTAAAACAGAGTAGGACCATCCCTTCAGCCCACCTATACGTATTAATTGATCAGTTACGATCACTTCAAAGGAACAGTTTCCACTACCTGCTCATCCCTTCTTTATCCATCCTTTAGTTTTCCATCCAGTCTACAGGATAGCCAGCCTCATTGTCCTCCCACTTTTTACGATCCATACATCTTGGGGGGTGCTTCCCGCTGTCACCTATCACCATGGCAACGGCTGCAGTGGGATGTTATTGGTCACTTTATGATATCCCAAGGGAGAAAAAACAAGAGGAAGGTGTAAAGGGGGGGGGGGGGTGCTTTGGCTAACATCAGGTTGTTGTGTGGGTACAGTGATAGCAGCTGATGAATGAACGCAATATGAGAGGGAGAAGAAGAGCGAGATCTGGGATCGCTCATCCTTTGTGTGTGAGCACAAAGCAGGGCGAGGGACGGCACGTGTCAGGGGAGAGAGAGGGGCCTCAACCGCCCTCAACCGCTGCGGCTCAGTGCACTCAGGACAATATGTCCAACTAAAGGCTCTAATGAATCCTAATGGAGCATTTACTCACTCACACTGCCACACAATATAGCAGAGGACCCCTCAATATGGAGCAGGTCAAGGGCCTAAGCCTTGGAGGGCTTGGTGGAGAAAGACCATTGATACACCATCAGCTATCAGTGTCACCACACACACACACACACACACACACACACACACACCACACACACACACACACACACACACACACACACACACACACACACACACACACACACACACACACACACACACACACACCCACACACACACACACACACACACACACACACACACACACACACACACACACACACACACACACACACACACACACACACACACACACACACACACACACACACACACACACACACACACACACACACACACACACACACCACACACAGCCAGGGTTTCTTGTAGTTGTTGCTAATTATGAAAAAACAGAGAGATTCTACAAACACATTTGTATGCCCACGTTTCCCATGACGGATGATGGTTCTGTGAAACTGGAAAATCACAAGGAAAGAGAGGAGCAATAGAGAGAGAAACTAGCAGTACACCAGCAAGGGAGCTGGTTGGAATTGTAATGAAATGCTTCTGCCTTTTGAAAGAACAGAGATCTCATCATTACGTGATGTTAAATTCATGGTCTGAAGAGTTAGTCAAAGTGATTTTCTCTGTGGTAACCATGACACAGAATACAACACAAGGCACAGATTAAGAATCTGGTTCCTATGAGGGCTGCCATAATGACTGTTGGGCTTCTGCAGGGTTCACAAAGTTACATTTCAGACTTTATAAAGACCTTTTTGATACTTAACAACATATAAAATAACTTCCAAAGTATCAAACTCAGCATGTATCTCTTGGCTGCCAAACAATAATTGTATAATAATATAAATACATTTTCGAGTTTGAATTTTCAACGTTTATTTGACTTTTTGCTAAAATTGACACTTACTACTTTTGAGACAATGCCTATACTGTAGATACTGTAGCAATGGTGTTTGCTATCGGTCTTGTGACTAAAACTTGTGTTTTGTGGGTATAATCTTCTACGTTTATCCTTGAATAAACTAAAAGTAGAAGGTGTCAGCCTTTGATAAGAAGACATATATTCAAGACCTTTTATTTTTTTGGTGCTCAGAGCGAAATATAAATGTTAAACAGACGGTAACCCACATAGATAATACAGATCAGAAGGACAATGCTCCTGTTGTACAACTGTGGTTGGAGTGGTGATACGTTGTCAAGAAGATATTGTTATCATAGAGACAAAACAAAGGAATAAATGATGAAGTGCTCCCCAGCACCCTGCCAGCACTGCTCTTGCCAGAGTAAAATGCTTTATGGACATTCAGGATAAAGCCTTTATTCAGACTGCAGACACTCTGTAGTCACAAGTAAAAGCAAGGTTTGTCCTTTAGTTATTCACATCTTGTCAGGGTCATCAATACAAAAGACCAATATGTGCACGAGTTTTTTGTAACACACTTCCTCAAAAGAAGACCTTTCAGACCTTATGAAATAGACTACATTCCCCATAATGTGCTGCTTTCTCCCTTGAACCCCTTTTCAAAGTCTGCTAAAGCTTAAAGATAGTTGCATTCTCTACTTCAAATTAGCCTGAACATTTTATCGTTTTCCAGTGGTTCTGGGAACTCTCTGCTACGACTGCGGACTTGATTTGTTCCTACACTGTGAACAGCTGCAGACATAAAAAACATAGACATCTAATCAGGGAAACTGACACAGCAACAGCAGCCAATGGCAGAGAGAGCACAGATCAAACTGGCAAAGCTTACCAGCAGCTGGTTTTAATCAGTACTCAATTTCCAAAGAAAACAAAGGAGAAGAAAATGTTTTGCACATTGTCAACTCAAAACTTATCAAGGAGACTTCTGTTTCTTTCAGCTAGTAAAAATACTTTACTTTGGAACTGCGGAGGCTCGTTTTTGTAATAGTAATGAGGCTGTTATAACATTTTAAATGGTGTTTGTACTTTCATTTTCTCTCTCATTACCACATAAGACGTTCATTTGATCTTAATTTTATTTAATACAAAAAAACATCTCAAATGGCCAGACACATTTTTATCACACATTTCAAGATAACAAAACGCTGACGTCTTACTTTGGATCAGACAGCATCAGATGTTCTCAACGAGTTAGAATAGACTCACATTTTGGGGCTCATTGAGGAACTGACCGGAAGAAAGCCTGCTGCTGAACTCTCTGTCTCTGTCTGTGATTTCACTGTTGGCCACATCTAAGAACACTTTTGCCTTCAGAAGGAAGCCATGCTGTACAAACTAGATATTTGAGTTTACCCCAGTCTCAGCTCTTTGTGGGAACAGATGGTTGAATCTGACAGGAGAGTGGAGCTGGCGCCTGTGCACAGTAAGAGGTCCCTGATGGACATGAGCAGAATGAAATAATACTGAACATGATGAAACTCTGTCAAAAGCAGAGGTTGGAAGAACCACTTATATATGCAAAGTATCGGCCTATATCACCCAAATAACCTCATACGCAGATCAACCTCTCCATTTGGGACTACAACATCCTCATTGCTACCCCCCCCCCATCGCAACAGCTCACGTTGGCAGTACATATCATGGCATGTGGCAGAGTATCTTCCTGCCAATTAAAATTCTGTACCAGCCGGCGCCCCTTCAGCAGTGAGATGACACTTTGCAGGGCCACACCAGGTGCTATAAAAACGCACACACAACACCTCTTGTTGTCGGGCTAAAAATACGCTAGTGCTGCCAGGTTGGGCTCCGGCAGTTAGTCGGACACTTACGTTTAAAGGGTGCTTGTGGCGAGGGATACAGGTACATAATAATCACATTTCCTCATATCAGTCACTCAGGACTTTTGAAACTGTATTTGTCGTTGATTTTGTCTTTGACTATAGAGCTAGGCAATACATCAATCATATCGATATAGTGATATGTGACGAGATATTGTCCTAGATTTCCGCTTAAGTGTCTTTACCTGGTTTTAAAGGCTGCTTAGAATCAGAAACAGCTTTATCACCAGGTAGGTTTACACGTACATTCAAGGAATTTGACTTGGTGTCACTGTCGTGGTGCATACATAAAAGTAAAACGAGAATTAAAAACACAGGTAGAGAACTAGAAAAATATAAAAAATATAAAAAATACAGTACAAATATAACATTATTTACATTGCAATGGAATGGAATAAAATATGGAATAAAAATCGGCAGTAATAAAAAAAACAAAAAAAAACAGATATTGTTGTACATTGTGTGCATTAATGTAATGCATAGTCTGCCTTGTGAGTATAGTTCTGAATTAACTAGACTTTTCTTTCTCTTCTATTATTTCATACACCAACTTATGATCACTGATGATTAATAATCAAATATTAGATTTTGTGAAATCACCATTTGTCAAGCCTTTTAATGTCATCATAATATCTACATATTTGATCAAATACATGTTGGTATATCATTTTCTCCATAATCCCCAGCCCTATGTTTGACGAGCCGTTCTGTATATTGTCTGCTTGTGCTTTGTGTGTTGCTCCGTTCTCTACGGCCAGGTACATGTTGGACAGTAAGAGGTCCGAATCAGGCCGGGGTGTGAAGCATGACAGTCATTTAGCACATCGCCCGGCCTCTCCTCCTGACACAGCCAGCAGTGATCAAAGTGAACAACATCCTGGCACACAGGCACTCAGATGGTGCTCAGGTACTCAGATGGCACGCATCCACAGGCTGCCTGACTCTCTGTGCTGATTTTATGGCCTGGAGATGTTCTTTTCTCCATAACCTCGATTTTATTTAAAGAAACAAAGTGAAAAAACTGTGCCCAGTGCCCACATGTATTTATATTGAAATTGCAGTATTCTTTATGCATGGATTAAACAGCTTTAAAACACACTGTTGTCTTTTTCTTTGCCTACAGCTCTTTGGAGAAGATAAGGGTCTAAGCTTTCCATTCAGCGAATACTTTCTGTGCGTGGAAAGAAATCCCTGAGATTCAACAGAGGCTGCCTGTCCACTACACTTTGCATTCGGAGCATGATCAACGATGAGCTGTATACTGGGTGAGCAGGGAAACACAGACCACATTGTCCAAAGCAATCCAAGCGCTTTGTAACAAAATACATTTAGCAAACAGGCTTTATCCCACCGTAGACAACTAAATATTCATTGACGTCTGTGCTTCAACATCAATGAGTCGTGTGTCTATCGAACAAACAGACTCAAAGAAGTTTATCTGCTGAGTTCACCGAAGCCCACGATGAATAATGAAAGCTTGCTGCTCAATAATACATGTCTGCATGCTGGAACTGTGCAGCTGTGCTTGTTTGGCCTGTGAGGTAAATGTCATTATACCATCTCCCTTGCTGCGCATACAGACGTGAAAGACATGCACACAGATGAACCACTGCAGCAACCCCTTTCAGCTCGAACAGCAGAAAACACTATTTAGCATAAGAAATTATATTACCAAAAAGCGAGAACACAGTGCATATTTACAACCTCAATACACAGGAGTGCTACTGAGGCCAGCCAAGAAGCTTGTTAGGAGGGCAAAACACTTGTACAATTCCATTTATCTTGTCCGCCTATCTGGTAGTAAATACAAATAAGAAGGATGTCAAGAATAGGGCTGTAACTAAAGAGCATGTTCATGCTAAATGTATCTGTTCATTTTTTCCAATTAATTAGGTTGTTGGTAGGGCTGCTCGATAATGGCAAAAATCATAATCTCGATTATTTGGGTCACTAATTGTAATTGCGATTATTAAATGTGATTATTCATTGACTTTGAAAACATCCATTTATTGGAGAAAAAAATGTGAACAGTATGTTTTTAACAGTTGATTAATAATAAAAAAATAATCGTTTTATTTCGATAACGTTCTTTTCGTAATCGTTGCAAGACATAATCACGATTAAAATACGATTAATTGAGCAGTCCTAGTTGTTTGGTCTACAAAATGACAGAAAATAGTGAAAGATGTCGATCAGTTTGTTTACAAAGCCCAATACAGTCTCCTCAATGTCTTGTTTTGTCAACTCAGAGATATTCCGTTTACTGTATATAAATAAACCATAAAATATTCATTTTTAAATAGCTAGATTTTAGTTGACAGCTAATTTCAACATTGAACAAGAGGGAACCACCATGTATTGTAACAGACCCACTTTTTGAGGTTAAGTATCTTCACATGAACATTAAGTGAGTTATACATTTCAATAAGACTTTTGCCTTCTGTCGCATGTTTAAAAAAAGTTTACCGAGCTCCTGTACTTCTTTAGGGGGATAAGTACACCAGAGAAGGAGAGAACACATGAAAAAACGGCAGCTTGAGGCACATTCAAAAAAGAAAAAGACAAAAAAGGCAGCGTGGGTGGCATCAGGGGAAAAGGAGAGATCTTCATCTTCTCTCATCGAGATCAATGCCAGAGCCCACACTGTTACAGGGCAGAGAGGCAGGATAACAAGAAGATACTTCTTAGTGATACTGTATTTTTTCTTATATCGCAGTATGTGATTCAGTACTTTATAGTTTACAGTGATATGCTGATTCACATTTATATGACTCACACCCAGAGGGCAACATGTCAAAAGCCATCACAAGTTGAGTGTAAAAGTGGCACCCTACTTTTGCTCTTGCAAAGTGCCCTTTAAGCACTCAGCTTTTCATGTTTTGTCATTTCATCACCCTTGTTCTGGTTAGAAAGTGCTAATGGAGCACACTGTAGAATAATTGCTCTGCTATTCATTTCCTTTGATCTAGAAGAATAATGTGTGTCATGGTAGGAGAATGAGAGAAATATGGTGTGGTGATGTAGCCTTGAGGCAAAGTGTATTTCAGTCTCTCATGCATCACTGCATCTTGCAAAGAAGAGTGTAAACACACGGGGGAAAACTGTTATATTCTTCACTTCAAAAGGTGCTGGCAACAGGAAACATTTAATAATAAACAACTGCTCACTTATTCTGTTTAGTGAAGTGACGTGAGGTCATTCTTTAATGTATTTTATAATTAACACACAGTTCCTCAAGAGATCAAATAAGTAAATTAAAATAAAGTGTCCTTAAAAATGCAGCCAATTTGATGAAATCTACCAACATAAGATTAGTACAACAAATCACAGAAATAAGAGTTTTCTACAACAGTGTTTTAGTATTATTATGTTTTAACAATTAATCATAATTAATCAAACCGAGGGGAATTGGTAATATTCTGAGAAATGTTTTTTCAAGATTACATTTTTTAATTTATAAGAAAAAAACGTTGTTACTCTGTGTGATTGAAGAAGCAAATGTGCAAGAAAAAACGTTGAAATTAGGGTGGTTGGTTTTTGTCAAGGAACCACATTACTTCACTTTCCAGGGATGGATCAGCCTCATCACACCAAGGAAACACGTTAATGCACACGCTAATAAGGGAAATGTAACAAAACATGGAGATTTCGTGTCCATTTTGTTGTTGTTCCTGATGCATAAAAGCTCACTCTTTTCGGAAAAGGAATAACTCGAAATTCTCTTTGAAAGTCCAAATGCTTGTGAAAACAAGGTGATTCTGGACTGAAATCACGAGTCTTTACTTATACCTTAATCTGATTGCAAAGTATAATTATTAATTTGATTTAAATCATCCACTGGAGGCATAACATACGGCAAGCGCTGCATTTGTGGTTTGTGATCCAACCGTGCAAAGTAAAGCGGTGTGGTTCCTCGACAAAAATATCTATCTTAACAAGGTTACAAAGTACTTCACAAAATACATATCTCCCCCAACAACATATTAAACAACAAATTCAGTAGCATTAAGTGAACTGAGTGGAACTTGGCAGCGGCTGAGCGGTGGAGATTCGAGGAAGAGAGACAAGAGGGGAAGCAGGGAGGATTTGTGGGACAAATTGGAATGATAAGACAGCGCCCAGGGCAGCTGTGCTAACCTCTCATGTGCTGTCTCTTGAGTGTGTGGGCAATGTCACAGTTGTTATGTGTCTGTGCATGAGAGATGATTCTGGGAACAAAGTGCTGGCAGAGCAGGGGCGCTGGTTAGTGAAGGTGCCCTTGCTGTGAGGAGGCCTGAGGCGGTGCCAGTGGCTCACAGCAGCAGTACCCACAACTGGGACCACACCAAGTTCTGGTCCGTTCAACTCTTAATTGATTCAAGTGAAAAAGAACTGACTCATATCACGGTTTAAGGCTTAGTCCTGCAGTACTTTTTAACCTCAATAATATAATTAACTTTTCTAAACACTTTCTTGTAAATTATCAGCTGAAATGTACATACACCAAAACCTGTTACCAGCTCATATTAAAAGGTCCCCTATAATCAGGGGTGCACATAACTTTTTTGCCCTGGTTCTCAAAGGAGCACCTGGAGATGTTGCTTGGTGCTCATCCTTAAAATGAAATAAACCGTAACTTTTGAGGGGGTCTTGACTTTATTTGCCAGACACACGGCACTAAACACACAGAGGTGAACACAGAACACACATGCAGAGGTGAACACAAGACAACATTAGCACGACCAGTAATCCTACAAGCTGTCATCACTACCCTCCTGACTGTTCTCCTCACTGTCTTCCTCTCTGTCAGACATGGTAGCTGATGATGTAGGCCTACTTCTTCCTCTCTGGTTGAGTCTGTGATTAGCTGCTTGCATCCACAAGTCAGCAGCTGGTTTTGGGTCGAAAGTCTCTGTTGTCATCTTAGACAAGTGGATGTAATCAAATAAGTATGTGAACATAACCAATAACAAATTAATGTAACTTATTTTATTTATGTTGTTCATTTTACCTTAACATTTATTTATGCATTTTTTTTTATCTCTCCAGTTTTAAAGGATATTTTTGGTTACTGTCCTATAGTATATACATTGGAATGATTTCAAACCTGTTTATCCCAATAATTATAAAGGACTGCCTTGGAAATATGTGCTTACATAAATTGTGACCAAACCGTTTGAACTTAGACTAAAGTGAACTATCTAAACACTCAAGAGTCCTTTACCTCACTGAGCTGTAGTATCAGCCTCTCAGTCTGACTGGAGAGGACTCTCCCTCCACATCATTGTAGAAACATCTTCTTCTTATATCCGTTAAAGCAGCTAGCACCAGATTCTAATAACAACAGCGCCGGTACCGGGCGGTGCGCCCTTCTCTCTCCCTCGCTCACTCGCATTTTGGCTGTGAGCTGCGGGCGCCAGATAAGCCAACATCCCCCATTTTCATCACTTACAGCGCCCATCGTACAGGGCAAATGAAACGTGTAACCGGGGTGAAAAGCGTGTTACATTTACTTAATTATGAATATTGTTACATCAAGGCCGAAAATTAGGATGAGCCCCAACGGTCAAAATGTTTTTTTCCCTCCCAGAGCTGCCAGCGCAGCGCCTCCACAGATCTGGCGCCCTAGGCGAACATCTTTTACGGCCCTGAGTTCATATCATAGGTTCATATGCAACTCGCAAATATATTTATCTCTCTCTCTCCCTTCTCTCTCTTCTCTCTCTCCCTCTCAATGTTGGTACGCAAATGCGCCTTTTTTCAAATGACACGGTGCTCTTTTTTTGGCGGAGGTGCGCATGCGCACCTGCGCACCAGTTATGTGCAGCCCTGCCTATAATACTGTTTTTCCTTACTTTATTATAGGTCTCAGATATATAGTGTTTGGCTCGAAATACCAAACAGATCATTGCAGCATCCCATAATCCCCTCTGTTTCAGCTCTGTTTCAAAAGTGCTGATTCTGTGTCTGTAACTTTAGATGAAAATAAGGAGCCACTCCCCACGCCCCTCTGAGAGATATTTGGTTAACAATAACACAATGGTGCTCTAGGAGGAGATTCAGGTGATAAGGTGGGGGGGTGTTACCTTGGTTGGTGATTGGCTAATGGTTACTCAAACCAAAACATCGTTATGACATCATAAAGTGGCCAAAATCTGATCAGCTCATTTTCAGACAGGTTTTTATATAAATGGATCAGGACAAAAAGTGAGCGAATCTTTTTTTCTGAAACTTTCAGAATCTCTTTACACAGAGGGGACACATGTTGATGTAGAAAATACATGGAAAAGTGGATTTTGCATAATAGGTGACCTTTAACTATTAAAAACTAAAAAACATAACTAAAATATCATCCAGCTTTTCCATAAACAGCTCCAAAACGAATGCATTCTATAATACATGAAGACAATGACATCACTGTCTTTTTGCCAACACACACACAAATGTTGGCCCACACACTGAGAGCGAGGTGGCATAGTGGCAGACATCAGGCAGTGGTTGGTCACTGTCCTCAGGGCCTTCTTCCATCTATAGAAACAGCATGCTCATTAGGGGTCGAAAGGTCGGCAGCAGGCTTCACGTGACCTGCGTCTCATGACATCTCAGCACCCTCCGCCCCATGCACCTACACATAGACCTGACAGCTGTGCTTAGAAATGCCACTGCGAGGCAAAATGGTGGGTGAACATTTTCCGCATACAAATGGGTTCAGATCAGAGGTGGGAAGAAACTACGGATCTCTACAAAGGGGGCTAAAGAAGACAACATGTGGGCTAACAGGCTTGTATTAACAGCAAGGCAGTAGATTGACTCCATTAAAAGGCCTAGACCGGCCACTTACTCTGTCATTATGTTGACTAATGGTAAAGACAAGGATTTTCACAGTGCTGCCAGGCAGTTTTTAAAAGGAGCCAGATTAGTTTTTTTAGACTGTTTGTCAAGGTTCTTCATTCAATTCGCTATATTTAGTTGGGGTGTAGTGTGTGTGTGTGTGTGTGTGTGTGTGTGTGTGTGTGTGTGTGTGTGTGTGTGTGTGTGTGTGTGTGTGTCCAGAGGATCACAATCGAGACAATACGTCCCTCTGTCCACAGAGCTGACACAAGCCCAGATATAGATTTGATCATTAGATCCAGCCCAATGCACTGTCTGGTCCCTGGTGAAGGGACAATGGGACAGAGGTGACGGAGACAAAAGCACCTCTCATCCCCTTTTCTTTCCCTTGCGTTCGGCTGGCACTCGGTATTGTGAGGCTCGCCTCCAATCGAAAAAATCTTGAAAGAGAATCTCCAATTCTTCCTGCAGGAATAAAGCCTCCCGCTCCCCTATTTTCTCCCCTTCGTTGCCTCTCTTTTATCAGTGGACATATTTCAAGCCCCTGGCCTTCTCGTCAGTGAGATGTGAGGCTGGTGTGAGTGTGCATAAGAAACAGAATCCTAAAGCAACTGTTATCACTTCACCCACACTATTCCTTGTTATCTTTCCTGGTCAGTCAGACTTCGGCTTGTCTGTCATCCCCTTCATCACCGCACCCCTGAGAGAGTGTGAGTGTGTGTGTGTGTGTGTGTGTGTGTGTGTGTGTGTGTGTGTGTGTGTGTGTGTGTGTGTGTGTGTGTGTGTGTGTGTGTGTGTGTGTGTGTGTGTGTGTGTGTGTGTGAGGATATCTGAGTCATCAAGCCCTTGTCAGTCAGAGTCACCGTTGCATCGCTCCACAACTCAGTGCTCTCTCAGTCCTGTTGCAATTAGATAAACACCTACTCATCTTGCTCACAGTCCACCTCTTCCCGTTTCCCACACAGGAGGGCCCTTCATCTCACAAGTACCGCAGTAGCTCTAGATACTGATCAGATTTAGATACTAAAAAGTTTGCCTACAGCATGATTCAGAACTTGAATCGCTTATGACATTGGCCCACTCTACTAAAGTTATAGCTAAAGTTCTTCAAACTCTGGGAAACTTTTAAATAATATTTCACCTTGATGGAGGGCTGGAGGAGCATGTGCCCTGATTACAACTGATAGAGAAGTATGTTTCTGCTCTCTGACTGCCGGTATAGTGTCGGAGCCACAATGCCCCCTCATTCCATGTCCATACGGAACATGCCGAATAACAGTCCTGCCTTGAATATGCATCACGGGTCCTTCGAGTAGTTGCAGTTATGTGGTATTGGCTGCCCCAAAATGAGTGGTTAACACACCAGCTTCATGTGAACCTGAAGCTAAGAGGTGTACAAAGCAAATACGAGAAACAAATAAGTGTTCAACTGTGGATGACAGCAATGAGGCCAGTGTCTCTTTTAGAACAGAGACCCTGATATCAATGGCGATATAATCAGTTCTTTAGTATGTCTTCAAAAGACAACCTTGATGAAAAGAAAATGCATAAATGGCTGAAATGAGCCAGGGATGATTTTCTCAATTTTTTTTCTCAATCCATGCTGCATTTGGACAATTTAATTTGAAGCTTGAGGCAACATCTGGCCTGGTGAACAGTCCTTCTGCTTCCTGTACTCTGCTGTACTGGTCAAGCTGCAGACACTGCTGATGCCAAACTAAGACAATACGTTCGTTGGCTACACAACTGGCAGTCATCCTTGGCCTCATTGGATCAGTCAGCACTGGTTGTGCTGCTCTACCTTATGTAAAGTACGACGTAGGAAGGAGAGGAATATCTTATAGACATGTAAGAAGCAGACAGTGGGAGAAAGGAAGGAATGCGACAGAGAACAAACGCACAGGGGGCTAGTAAAAAAATGATGGACAGAGTTAGTCCTGCAAAAGGAGAGGCTGTGCAGCAGCAGAAGCATAACCCGGCAGCGATGCCTGCCTGTCTGTCCGCACCTATCTGTCCTCCTGAGGCTAAGCTACGCAAACCACTGCTCTCGCCTCAAGCTGTCACTAACATTTATATAACCACACACAATAGAGAAATGACCTTTAACCTTATTCCACACCGCTGGATGGACCCATGTGGGCTGCTGCATTACCGTTTAGCTGAGGGAGGACGTTTTTAAGTCAGCAGCTCATCCCCAGCTTATTAACTCCAAACACTGATCCGTCATTTAGAAAGCTAGGGTTGATTAAAACACACATATTAACATTACACATAAAAACACTCATACATTGCTCACCTTATTAAAGATCAGAGACAGTCCTGCGCCATCGTACCACACTTTTTCCCCTTGGTAACTTTATTTCGCTGATGGGCCCAAACAAACCCTGAATAACATTACCTGTCATACGACAGCTTATTACTGCAGTCCATCTGCGGCTGTGTGTGGCTCTCCTGCTGCACAGATCACCACGATATGTGTGTATAACGTTTGTGTGTTTTGAACACACATTTCTGAGTATAATCCGTACATTTTTAGACTCTGTTATTGGATTCAAATAAATACCAGTCATACGGATGGGACATTTTTTGGGGGAAATTTTGCTTTCGGGCATCACACCTACAGTGTATTTTTATTTGCCACCCTGTAGGATGGACATAGTACATGTGTAACACATTTTCATATTCTATTTCAGAGTGTCCCTTGAGATGTCTCTATTATTGATCAAACAGGTGCAGCAGCTACACACCTGTCATCCGAGGTGCACCCTGCATGTTGTCAGTGAAGTGCACCTCTCTCCTAATGCACTGATGGAAGGACAGTGAAATAACAGGGTAGAGCAAGTATGGTTGGCTGAGTATTCTGCTGCATTTACCACAGACCAAGAACTGGACCTATGAAGAAGTATACAAATGGAAATAAAAATGACATAATAACTAGAAAAACACAACTTAGCTAGACATACATTTGCCAAAGAAAAGAGCACTGTGTTGTGTTAGTCCTATTTGCATCTGTGGCCCAAACTAGCTCTGCGTTGGGCTAGTCGATAGGCAGCAGTGCAATGGTTAAGAGAAAAAAAGACGAATGTGAAGAGGAGGATGTTTGACAGTAATAGCTCTCTGCCTGGCTACACAGTCAAAGCACTAACGTTTAAAAAAGAGGGAACAGAGGGAAACATGTGAGCTTATATGAATACACACACATGAGCAAAGACACACACTGATGCACCGTTCGTCCAGATCAAGGACGAAGGGTTAATATACCATGGGCACCGTGAGAGTAAAGAGGAATGATCTATAGACTGATCTCAGCATCTACGTGTAGGAGTGAAAATATAATATTATAATCTTATATAATAAGAGCCTAGGCACTCTACGCTGTGGGTGTGTCTATAAATGAGTGACAGTTATGTAAGGGACTGCTGTGTCTCAGGCTATTTCCCGTATCTACATGATTTCATCGTATTATTGAAATGTTAACATTGTTTGGAAAGGCCTGAGAATAGCACAAACTTCCACCACAATGTCTTTACATTTCCTCTGACACACCACTGAATGGAATAGGAAGTACAGTATGCCATCTTTCACTGAACCACAACCTCCCTCGACTGACGGTCTATCTTTAGCCGATGCTTCTTCCACCAGAATCCTTTCCTAACCTCTATCTGACCTCTGTTCTACAGCAATGATTTGTCCTGGTTCAGCTCGCATTGCTGTGTTATAATACTTGATTACACACACAAGGTGATTGCTGAGTAAGACTGTTTATTGTTCTTTCTTGCCGATTCATTTGATTGAATCTGGCATTTCCTGCTAACCATCAAAAGACAAAAGGGAAGGAAAGCTTCCGATCTTCTGAAATGGATGAGAAGTGTACACTCGTGGCCCCCGCTGGGCTTTTATCCAGCACAGATCAGACGTGCCTTGTGCTCGGGCCCTGCGCAAATCCAAAGTAGAGCTGGATTCTCGCTGTGAGCTGTAAATGAACAGCCACATATTGGCTCCTAATTAAAGGCATCAGTTGTCTGAGTGCACAGGCACCCCTGCTGTGAGATTGTGGACAAACACACCGGGAGGCTAAGAGGGTACTTCCCTTTTTGCTGTCCTTCTCTCTTCTCTGGCACTTTCTTCTCTTCCCTTCAGCGGCTCTTTACGAGCCAAGGACTTGCTCTTTTCCGAAGATTATTATTTGGTAGGAAAACACGACAAATAAGAAAGAAGCAAGGGTGTAAACGGCAACCGCAGTATCGAGCCGGATAAAGACTAAAGCAAAAATAATTACAACATGGATTTTTTTTTGTCTATACCGGTAACCACCTGCTTTTCATCACCAATACAGACTAGTAACAAATGATTAAGACATGCATAACCTACAGTATGCACACCTGAGGGTAAGAAAAGCTTAAGAGGTAGAGAGCCATGGGGGATTTAATATTGCATAGCTCTGACCTAACCAAATCTAACTAACAAAAGAACAGTAATGCCTCTTCTCGTACTCTAAATTGCACGTTGCCTTTTCTTTTGAAACTGTATAAAAGCATCCACACCAGAGACTACATGTTTGGCTCTCTAGTGAGTCTGCTGATCTTGCCGTGTTTATTGGAGGATCACAAACCAACACCACCTTCTGTATCTGAGTGTGTAGATGCCGCGCTTCATGTATCATGCTGATCATTTAGCCTTGATATGCCGTAAATATATACATAATGCATCCCTGTAAGTGATTGTTTGGTACATCATATGCCTATGTGAAGCAAAAGCCTATTGCATGTTTTGTTTCTACTTTTCTTGCTTCTAATCCTTCACTGTTTTCCCCCTTGTTCTTCGACCCAGCGCAGGGGAAGGAACCGAGAAGAAAAACGAGTGCTTATGGAAATCCTAATGAAAAAGCAGCGTGTCTGTACTCTGTAATTGAATACGGACCTCTCAGTCCTGACACGGGGGATTCAAGCCGCGGACTGGATAAACGACATGCCTTTCCTCCCATTTCTCTAGCCTCCATCAATCATCCCACATCACCACGACGACCGGTGCATCGGCCGTTCCAGCTCAATGAGAACCCATCAGTGAAAGAGAGGGAAGGCAGAAATCAAGGGAGAGGAAAAGAGCGCATATATATTCAAAGAGATCGAGTGACAGGCAAATGAAGAGCTACTGTATGGGGGAGTCCAGTGTTTTGCTCAACTTTGTACATTCAAATATATTCAAATATGCACATGCTCTGAGTGCAGCTGCAGGGATCGTTTTGATGTCACTTGGCGGCATTTAGAGCGAAATGATGCACAGCACAGAAATACACTGTGACCTGAAATGGGCAGGAACGTTGTTTTGCGAATACAAACACAACACCCTAACTAGAGTCATTGTACATATTACACACAAACACACCTATACTGTCAGTGAGGCCAGCAGCTAAGGGAGCCTTGTATACAATTCACTCCTCGAGCAGGCGGAGGCTACATTGTGCTGAGCCAAGTATCAGACTACGTTTACCATCCAAACAGTCACATGACACCTGGGGAGTGGCCTCAGAGTTCATCCCATTGTGAAGCTTATGTTGGCTTTCAGCTAAAGAATAAGACAGGTCAGTTACAGGACACCTTGGTGCTCCATTTCCCAAATACCTGGCGATGACTGGCTGATGAGTCGAGAGGACATTTTTATAGTTTGCAGGAGCAGCCATTAAGCGTATTAGTTGAGAGTCCTCTGGAAACTACATATTTAAAGCTGATATGTATCTTCTTATTTCCTGTTTTGGCTTGTGTGATATCTGCTGAACCATTAGACTGTAATGACACTAACGTTTTTCAGCTTAACAAATATGTTTTAAAAGCTGGACAGCATGATCATACCGTTTCTATTTGCAAAGCTGCAACTGGCACGATCTACCTGCTAGGCTGAACATTATAACAGCAAGACTCATTCTTTCTGAAACTCATGAGAGCCTAAAGTGAGGTGGTGAGTGACAGAAATATTGCAGCTGGGGTCTAGCTAGTTGGAGCAGAGGTCATCACAATGAGCAAGGATGCTATACCGAGGCAAACAGACTGAAAGAATACAAAGCAAGTGACAGAAGGGAAGAAGAAAATAACTACTGGCGACTTGAGACAGGAAGACAACAATGATAAGAGGGCAGATAAGATTTTCTGTTCAGAGATATTGTACAGCGATCCAAAACTCCTGTGCTTAACACCCTCAGAGCTTCAAGCTCCCAGTCATTAAAGTGTAGCTAACTGAGCTAACAGCTAACTAGCCGTGAGAGCAAGTTTACATAGTAGCTAAATGCTTTCTGTTTATCATCATTCAACTCCGTAAAACACCTCAGACACTACTCCCAAGAGATTATTTCACCTGCTCACCAAAGTTGTTATATTAAAGTTAAACAGGTTTATACTGTCGCATAAAGGGTTGTGACAAGATTAGGCACACTATGACAACTCTTATCCCTGGAAATGTGGAAAATACAAGAGGAAGAGAAAAAGTCAGGGCTTACTTTATCTGAGCTTGTCTTACGAGAGGGAATTAAGTCACGACCAAGAATGGACAGATCTAGGGACAAAGCAGGGCCGGAGGTGGTGGAGGCGGTGGCAGGAACAGCACAAGGAGCCCCAGTCAGATGGGCTAACTGAGCCCTGGTGTCCCTCTGTCAGCCCAGGGACAGAGGCAGTATTATAGAGCAGTGGGCCTGGCCAAGAAGAAGAACAATAGGTGCTGTGTGCCGGAGACTCTGGAGCATCCTAACAGCTGGGAGATAGGAGGTCTGTCTGTGGCTCCACTAAATGGCACGTAAAGGGGCGTAAGACACATATTCATTTTCTCTGTCTTTCCCAGAAACCCTGGCCCACCTTCTTCCCACCACCTCCTGATGCCAGGCAGCAATCACTCATTTTACTCCCATCTCTTCTTTTCTCTCTACAAGCTCTTTCATTATGCCCTATGTTGTTCTGTGTGTCCTCCAATCACCCCCTCTCCACCTCTGCGGAAAAGACAAAAGCGAGCTTCAGAAAGAGAGATATTCTTCTTGCTAGCATGAGAAAGCCAAGGACTGGCAGAGGATCAGAGCAATGTCAACAAATAAGAGAGGTCCAAAAGCCTCCGCAGGAGGCATGCCAAAGCTCTTCTATATCACAAGGGCTTCTGAAACACAGAGAATAACCAACAATAACTGCAAACTGTGCAGGAATGTCATCCCTCGCAGCTAAAAGTTTGCAAACAGCATCAGATAAACCAAGGCAATATGTTCTGCTCTATTTTTGGAACACACCTGTAGCTAAACCGAGCCCTATTTAAATCCTTGTATCATGGAGCAGGCTGTGTGGATAGACCCTTCAACTTCTTTTCACCTTTGTTTATTGTTTCCCTGCAAGCTTAAAAATACCGCATACACTAACAAAGCCCCAGGAGGTAACCCACTTGGGGAGAACTTGCCTCAAACAAAACAGAAGCAGAGATTTCAAGCCACAGCAGGCATACTTCAACATACATCCACTCAGAGCTGAGCAAGGGAGAATTTGATCACTGGTCCTGAAAATGACATTTTGGGCATTGGATAATGTTTAGAAGGCAACTCCAAATTCATCCCATATGGAAAATGTTGGATGCACATATAAGCTCCCTCTGAGCTGTTGTGAAACTTAGCTATAGCTTCCACCCAGTCATGTGATAGTTTGGATGCCATACAGACTGATAAATGTAACAGCTGCAAGGACTCTCAGAGAGTATTGTGTCCAGGGCTGCTTACACATACAGACCTTTATACTTTCTACATAAACAATCTAGGCTTATCATCAAGCTCACACAATAATCCATACTAATTCTGCCTGTTATTTATTCAACAAAAAAAAATGTAAAGGGACAAATGAAAGATAATGTTTTCTACGAAATGCCATTGACTCACAGTCCAGATAGAGTGGTGTGAAGAGCTGTGTGGCTACATTTAGCTTTAAGGATCAGCTGTTTCTGTTTATTGATATTGACATGTTGTCTAGACTTAAAGCAGTTCCTCTTGAGATACACAAAGATCTGGGGAAAGTAATTCCTTAACTTAATTATAAAGTAATCGAATAAGTAAAATCCTTTTGCTCATACATATTGCATGCCTTTACTACACCATCTACATTTAAAAGATACATTTAATACATCACAGGCACAAGCTGATCAACTGTCAAAGCAGCAGGAACGCAGTATACAGTACCTACTTTTATCAATGGCCCTGCAGCTGATGATTCATTCATCACCAACCATAGATCTTGACACTAATTTCCACTACTTGCTGCTTTTATTTTACTACTGCATTTTTAAGACAAGCCATGAAATATATTGCTTGCTTCAATTTACACAAGAGTGTTTCCTGCACCATCCTAAGACCCTCTCATTGATTGGGTTTAAATGGACATGCAGAAAAGGTGGTCAATTTAATGTAAGCCCTATAATGAAAAGCACAAGACGAGCTGGCCTCATGTAATAGAACGAATCAAAATCACCCTTTATAAAAGCTGATCACTAACAGTTCCCCATGCCCACTTTTCTTGCTGTACTTGAAGTAGTACAAAGAAGGTTTCGAATTTCACAAAGCATGATTCTCACTGGGTTGGAGGTTACCATCCCCCATGACTGCAAACCAAGCGGTGCTGGAATAGACCCCAGCCCCTATCCTCTCCGCAAGTTAATGCATTATTAGTGGGGAAATTAAATCAGGTCGAGCCAGCGGTTCGCCTGATCTTACTGTACCAACCTGGTACTCCACGACCCCACGTAGAATGTAAACTGCAAGATGAGATATGCGGCATGTTTCTATAACGTTAGATAATGTGCGATCCCATGCAAATATTTGCTCTCCGGTTTCTCACCAACATGATATTGCTAGGACTGAATATGTCAAGGCGCTGCTGCGTGAGCTCCTGCAGATGTGGAGCTTTGCAATGTATCAGCCTACAAGCGGTCCCGTTAGAAAGTGTCTCGTTCATGTTTTATTATTCAACATAATGTTGGTACTTTTAACGGTTTGGACTACTTCGGCGTCTTAACGTAGCCAACACTGCCACATTAGTCACCTGTGTACCGGGTTAATAACGTGGCGGTCAGAGACGACCAGGCAGTGTGTTATTACTAAGACCGTTATTTGTCCATCCGCTCCGGTAAATATCTAGTGTTCCAACATGGTGACTGGGTTTTAAGGCAGTTTGTTTCTGTTGTGCAGAGGTGCAATAACGTTACCTTACTAAAGTCACATTTACAAGTGAAAAATGCGACTTCAGTACACAGTGTTCAAATAATTACCTGATACGTTTGTTAAGAATCCTCTTATTTTCTTCCCATCCTCACTGAGCTGTAGAGCATGCCACCGTGTCCAAGAATTTAAATCCCCGGGTCGGATCCATGATTGTACTGTCTCTGATATCAAATGCACTCCTGGTGGAAGAGGCGGCGGCGGAGGAGAATCCAGGAACCTTTTTCCAAAGGGAATCTCAGGGTAGATTTAGTTGAAATTGGCATCAAACCTGGTCCGGTCAGGCAAACAACAGGTTTCGCAACACAAAAATGTCCGTCAGTTTTACCCATATGCGACAAAAATATTCTCTCCAAAGTAACCGGTCAGAATTTACGTTTATTCACAAGAAAATGTCCCCATTTTAACCGGTGATAATGGTACTTACCACTCTATTGTTAGGGCGCGAGAAAGCGTTCCATGCAACTGCTGCTGTGCTCGTGGGAGGCTCTCGGTCAACATGCGCGCATGCTGTATTGGCTAGTTATCACTCACCGTCATTTTGTGCTGTCCAATCCATTTCAGAGATTACTTCAACCCTCACTGTACATACAAATCACATCATAATTAATTAATCTCTTGCACAATGATTTGATGGTATCACATTGACAACATTAAATAATAAATTGCAAAAGTCAATGACGATACCGAGCAATATAGCAGACCATGTTGCAACCAATATTTATATCAAGCGTAGATAAATATGATTGATATGTATCGTAATCTTTCTGTATCAATTGTTTAATACATAGGCTATGTAAAAATAGTCAAAGTGTCACTTTGGTCAAAATACATTTAATTAGGTCAAAGGTAATCCTCCAATTTCATAAGCAGAGAGGATTTTGTGTTTAGAAATGACTAAATGATCATTTATCAAAAGTGAGCAATTAGTCCTCATTATCTGCATACCATCCAAACAATGTATTGACTAATTGTTGCAGCTCTATTTTTGTATCTGAAATGTTTGCACTTCATGTTTTTCTCTTATTTTGTTAAACTATTTTTAATAACCTCATGTCCTGCTACCATGTTGAATGTAGCATTCTGTTAATAGTAGAGTCAAGTCCTTTTATAAATGTTCTTTTTCGTGTAAATGTCACATGTTCGGATGAAAAAAATGTGTTTTTTCACAACGGAAGTAACGCCCATCTGCTTCCGGCGAATTCACAACATCCAAGATGGCTGCCACCATAGCTTCCCTCGTTTCGTACGATAGCGGTTCTGATTCAGAAAATGAGTCCGAATCAAATTTTGGTGTTCAGAAAGTGGACCCAGCGAACCCGGATGCCACGGCTCACCTTAAACCTCTCAAGTCTGCACCCACAATGTCTGTGGCTCTTCTCGATCTCGCTCCCGAGGTCGCCGTTAAGGTAAGCTAACAAAGCTAGCTAACATTAGCTAAACGTTGAAATTAGTTTGTCAAAGTTAGCTACTATAAATCACGCAATGCCTGAATATAATAATGAGAATAACTGTCTCAATTGATAAGGAAAGAGACTCTATGAATAACTATTTTCTGTGTGGAGTTGTAAGTTGTAAACGTCACGAGTAAAACCAGCAGCGGTTAGCGGGAAACTTTAGGGGTAGAGCAAAAGCATTGCATGTTGGTCTCACGTTGTACCGACTAACAGTTCATTCATAAATATGACGTTTTTGAAATGGCTTTATGTAGTTTTTCAGCAGCTAGTGCCAAAACGGCAACAGGGAAGCTTTTTTAAAAGATGGTTAATGTATGTTAAACAAATACGACCATAATTTGTCTGAAGTGGATTGCCCCCGTTGTTTGAGTATTATTGAGTTGCAGCCCCATAACCGTCTTGTTCTTGTTCATAATTTATTTTATAGCTAGTTTAAAGGTCCTGCCTCTCCACAAAATGTTTAATATATTGATTTATGATTTCATTTAAAACTACAGAAGGGTGGAAGAGAACATTGAAATGTACTGTTAATGATTGTATAGACCTGAACAACTGAATGAAATGTGAATTATGAAAAAACAGCTTGTACACTAAAACATCAATGTTGTAATCAATGTACTGCTAGTCAAACAGTGAGATTCTTTTGGTACCTCTTCTCTTCAGGAAGCGGTGGAGACTGGCACACACCTGGACCCTTCATTGAAAGAAGTCACGTTTAACCCGACATATGAAACCTTGTTTGCACCAGAGGTAAGTTTGGTAATTAGTAAATGACATCTAGGGATAGGTCAAGTGCAGTAGAATAATATTAAACGTGAATTTTTAAAGACATTTGTTTTTTTGCATACATTTCTATAGCTGAGAAACAATTGACAAATGCCTCTACCAGCTTAGCACTACCATATCCAAGATAATACTTATATGTGATAATATCAACCAGTTCTAATATTCAAAATGTCACACAAATACATCATTTCTGATTTAAAAAGAATGATTATGTTGATGTCACATCTCCTCCATTATCCTTATTTCTTCCGTTTAATGCTACAATTTCTCATTTGAATCAATCTAGTACTTATTTCTTGATCCATGTAAAATATGGTTAATAAATAAGTCGGTTGGAATTGAAGTCATGCTTAGAAATGTATGTATGAGGACCATGTTTGAACATAATTTCCTTTGCGAGGGTCCATTCGTAAAAAGGTTGTGTTATTAATGACTTTGTATTTCTTCCTCTCAGTTAGGGCCGATGAACCCGTTTAAAAGCCAGCAGATGTCCGCCCCCAGGAACATGTTATCTGGCTATGCAGAACCTGCTCACCTCAACGACTTCATGTTTGAATCGCAAAGGAGGACCTTCTCCACCTTTGGTAAGCTCATCTATGACCTCTGTGGTTTAAATGATAGTCAATGTATTGACCCTGAATCTGAATGACCGTTTCCCCTCTCTATCCGTAGGTTATGCTTTAGATCCATCAGTTGACACACACCAGGTAACTCCCACCACTAATAGCTACATTGGCGCAGTGGATGAGGCGGAGAAAAATAAAGGTACATCTCACTTTATTTATGAAGTGTTATCATGCATAAAGTACCTATTTGGGGAGATTAACAATGATAATGTGTGGTGTCTCTTCCTCCAGGGCTCACTGTGTTTGAGAGTGGAACAAAGAAGACAGAGAAAAGGAAAAAGATCAAAGGTGGAGATGCAGGAGAAATTGAAGAGTTCCTTGGACCATGGGCGAAATTTATAGATGAGAAAGACGGGGCCAAGCCATCAGAGGTAATGCTTTGTTTAACCTAACCAAAAAAACGCTATGGCATGCATATGTGAGAACATGGCTTAACTCGGCACGTTATATCTTCAGTGATGTCTCCCATAACTAATATGCTTGGTAAATATCAGATTGTGAATTGATTTTCTTTTACAGGAAGAGCAGAAAGAGCTGGATGAGATCACAGCCAAGAGGCAGAAGAAGGGCAGGAGCGAGGAAGAAGCTCCTGCAGAAGAGAAAACTGTTCTCCATGGTATGGACAGTCTTTCTTGGAAGATGACGTTTGCCTAGTTGGAATGATTGATTTTAACATTTCCTTTTAAGTATTATAAGACTTTTTGTCAAATTAGCACATCCAAGAGCCAGGTGTCCCTTTTTAAACGTGTATCCAAATGCTGCAGGATTGCTTTGTAATTATTTGTTGTCTCTTTTTGTTCACCCCCCCAGTTAAAGACATGTATGATTACCAGGGCAGGTCCTATCTCCACGTCCCACAGGATGTGGGCATCAACCTGCGTTCTTCAGAGGCTCCGGACAAATGTTACCTGCCTAAGAAACAGATTCATGTCTGGTCCGGACACACCAAGGTCAGTGGGAAGAGACAAAGATACATTTGTGTGTCTTTGTGTACATTAATGGCCTCTTTGTGTACCAGTTAATAAACCTTGCATATATAAGTATTCTCAAAGCAGATTTTACTAAAGATAAGTATTCAAATGTTGTTTTAAAATGATTTTGAATGTGAAATGATAGCAGTGTCAAACAGGTGTCTGCATACACAGAGAGAATATTCCATTATGCAGTCCTTGTAAGAATATTATGAGGCAGACAGTAAAAGTCTCCCGAGTACTTTTGAATCAAATGATAACAAAGCCATATACGAGCAAATTGTCCCTGACATATCCAAGATTATTATGTTTCTTTCAAAACACAGTCATTATAATTCAAATGTAAAAGCAAACACTGGATTGAAGTGTCAGATCTGCTAGTGTGCTTCAGGGAGAGAGAAATCACTCAAGTTTTAAATTGGCTCCTATCCGCTTTGAGCAGGAAGTTACAGCCTTCAGAGTCTCATTTGAAACGCAAAGCGTTTTGAAAAGATAATAAGCGCCTGGATGTGCTGATGTCGAGATAATAGATGCAGGATGGCCCGCACGGTGTCCCCAAGTTTTACGACATTTGTTGGGGAAAGTTTAGTAACTTGGAAGTTATCCTAATTGCTCTGATTAATACGGAGCAGAGTGTTCTGCACAGACTCTCTGCCTGCACTCAATATGATGATTAAACTAATAATGTCTCCTGTAGGAGCTGATTAAATATCACACTGATGTCAAATGGTATTGCTTCACCAATGGTGTTTGTACCTGTAGTAATGATTAGTTAGAGTAGCTTACTCACGATTGCATGTCTTCTTTTGTTCACAGGGTGTCAGTGCCATCCGACTATTTCCTAGCTCTGGTCATCTTCTGCTCTCGTCCTCCATGGACTGTAAGATCAAGGTACATAATCACATTTCTACACTATAAACATCTCAGAAGCTTATGAGTGGATATACACACTCTCGTTCTTTGTTTCAATGATGCAGTTTAATCATTGTTTTGATTTGCTTGTGTCATTGTCAAACCAGCACTCTATTCATTGTACCGTGTTGCTTTTGTACGCTTTAAAAGTGATCTCAATCCACCCACAATGCATGTTAATTCTGCTGATTTAATTAGATGTGTGTTCATTCGTTGTTTTTATCTTTCTCGTCACAGTTGTGGGAAGTGTACGGCGAGAGGAGGTGTGTACGGACATTTATTGGTAAGTGTGTTTACATTCTGATTTGGTAAACCCTCTATTCTGTACTTGACAATTATTTGTATGAGCTGTTATCAGAATAATATGAAATTCACACCTTTTTAATAAATGAATGTATAAACTTAAATAACCAACGATGGATCATTAGCAAAGATGATGACATGAAATATGTTTGAAGTCTGAAATGCACTCAGCCGATAGGGAAGTACACAGCAATGACAGAAAGTGAGCTCATCATTACTGGAACATAATGACGCGCCTGCTGACGGGAAGTTTAGGGATATTCTTTGATGGGGGAATAGATGGGGTCTGGGGGGGTTTTCAGCTGATGTGTGCAGGTCACTCTAACGCTGTTCCAAGAGACGGCACACTGCCTGCATAGAGATTGTTTGCAGCCACGGTTCTGTTTGCAGAAAATGCATAATTCAGCAGCACGAGGGCCACGAGGGAGAGGAGCTGGCGTACAGGAAGAGCGGCACAGTTTAGGGGTTAATAAAGTGACAGTGACAGGCTGGGGGGGGGTTTGTGAGCTGGGGGAGCAGTAGAGATGCACACAATGAGGCTGATTGCTTTTTTATTAGCTTAAAATAAACAGCTTTGTTGTGAAGAACACATTAGGTTTTCACTGTAATCATCAGCTGTCTGGTATCTTCATTGTTTACAACAGTCAAATGAATCATTCTGTTCTGTGTTTCTCGCTGAAGTGTTCAATTCTATTTTATTTCGTTGTTTTATGTATTTGGATGACTTTCATATCTTTTAGAAAGTACACCTTTTTGTTACAATGTGTAGTTTGCTTCACCGTCTTTTTAATGCGTTAGGCTTTTCCCTCCTAACCGTCTTGCAATTGCAAAGCATCTGTTATTGAACCACACACTGCACACCATTGTTGTTAGCACACGTAGCTTGTCTGTGCTATCAAGTCAGAAAGAACAGTGAAGTACACATGTGTGCATTATCATGTCGGAATGCAGTGTGGGACAAAGGGTATTGACATGTGTGCCCTGCCTGCAGTAGTTCATCTATATTTGTTTCCTCACTCGCACACCAACAAGGCTTTTTTTTCTGTTGCGTCTTTTGGTTTGCCAGCGAGCAGGCAGGCACTTCAGCCTCAGTGGGCTCTGTTATCGCTGTGGAAACAGTGTAGCCCTGATAAAAGCAGTTTTTTAACAAGGGAGCCGTCTGCGCCCCCGGGGACCCCGCATCACCTGCACTGAGAAAAAGCCAAAGAGGTTTCATAGAAGGGGATTAGGGGGAGAATGGGAGAAGGTGTAGAACAGTGGTTAAGACAGATGGAGCATGACATTACTCTCCACGCTCATTTAAAGATTCGTCTCGTCTCGTCTCCCACAGCTCACATCATCTCTCTTCCTCAGCATCCCTTATTTCCCCTCACCTCATTTCCCATTCCTCAAATGAATCGAGTATAGAAGCAATGCAGCAGGGTACTAAGATAACAAGAGTACGGAACATAGTGGATTTTCAGCATATATTTATTTATTTGATTGTAATGTATGTTTACATTTCCCCTGCTCATGTTAGGCCACAGCAAAGCAGTTCGAGACATTTGCTACAACAACTCTGGAACCAAGTTCCTCAGCGCTGCCTACGATCGCCACCTGAAACTGTGGGACACTGAAACAGGTAGGGTTACTGCTCTTTTCTGTTATTCTCACCACCTCCTGTTGCCCATATTCAGAATGAATGATTCCACATAAACATCTCACTTAAAGACTGAGTCTATTCAAGCTTCTCAAGAGGGTGTTCAGTATCTAACCCTGAATATTCTGTGAAGAAAATTCAATCTCGGGGACACTCGGCAGATATTATATAAGGAAGGACATCATAACAAACCTCAGCACCATCTTATATAGCCTTGACCTCACAAGCCACCAGATAACTGTGAATGACTGCGCAGAGAGCTTCCTTGTGTTATTGTCGGCATCTGTCGGCTGGACATGCAAGCGTGTTTCTAGAAGGCCAGTTTCTCATTCGCCCTTTACACAGACTGTTGACTTGCACACACGGTTTCCTATTTGGTATGTTTTTAATTAGTTAAAATAAATTTGTCAGGCAAAAATACTAAACATTCAAACTCCAGCTTCTTAGATTTTTGGTTGCTCTGTCTTTAGGGATGGTAAACGAGCTGAAACGGTTAGTCAACGTATTGATTTCAATTCAATTCAAAACCTTTATTTATCCAGGTAAAATCCCATTGAGATCAATGATCTCTTTTTCAAGGGAGACCTGCAAATTTATATAGATTTATTTATTTATTTTGCAGATTTATATAGCAGAAAAGCTGTTTTCAGTCATTAAATAGGGAGATATGCTGCCGTTTTCTATTTTAATCATATGTCGAATATCCTTTAGTTCTGAACGGACAAAACAGGACATGTAAAGATATGACACTGGACCCTTGGGATCCAAAAGACAAAGAATCATTGCCATTGTTTGACCTGTTTGTACAGAGGGGAAAGTGTCTCTGGGGTCACATGTTCCCCACTCCTCATCCATCTCAGTTCCCACCCCACTCAACTCAAGACTGCCAATCCAGCAGAGGGCAGAACAGAGTTAAATCCCCCACTTGTTGTCAACGGGATTTAAAGCCACATCATTCTTATACTTTCTAACTGCATAATAAGTTCATTTTAAAGACTGTGTTCCCACCAGTTTGTGACGGTTTGTTCAGTTCAAAGTTGTAGCTGTACATAGCAGGGATGTCTCGAGAAGTTTCTAGTATTTAGATGTGTCCCATTTGCAGTTAAACAATGGATGTGATACATAAATGATTTAGGTGAAAGGCCTCTATTCCTATCTTTGTAAAGGCCTCTTTGTGTTGCAGTCATTTCCAATTTGCTGTTCCCTCTTCTCCGGCAGTGGAGGTAGCACCGTGTTGTTTCACCTCTGCTGAATAAACTCAAAGAAATGTGTCTGTGTTACGGCTGAGCTGTGTTTTGAAAACATGTCTTGTGTCCTCACTTTTAAACAACTTGAGTGTCTCCTCTGAAAAGCACAGGGAATTATTCCTGAGCTCTGACACTTGCCTCTCCACAGGCCAGTGTATCTCTCGCTTCACCAACAGAAAGGTTCCGTACTGCGTCAAGTTCAACCCAGACGAGGACAAACAGGATCTCTTTGTGGCCGGCATGTCTGATAAGAAGATTGTTCAGGTAAAATTCAATTCTGCTCCAAGCATCACTTGAAGCGTATATTTCACAGTTGGCCAAGCAGATACGCATAAGAATTTCTATGTGCGCCCACCGAAGCGTGAAGTAAACTCTGCAAACCTGTGTGTCTGGGTTTCAACAGGACTACAGCAAGTCATTAATCATGGGGAGCATTAGAGTGGAAGAGGCAAAGGGGACCAATTGGTGATAATAGTAGGAAATCCATTACTGTAATATCATACAATTAGGTTAACAGTTTTAAGAACACGTTACTCTGAACCTCTATAGGAAGGTTGGAGTTTTATGTCAAGAGCTTGTTGTCTGATTTTGTTTTCCTCAATTGATAATCATGCAGATTGGGATTAACTAACATTATACTCTCAGCTGCATCTTTAATTTAATCAAAATGTTGATGTAAGAAGTCATTATCACAATATCTGGCACATATTCAGCATTATTATTAAATCATGCTGCTCTCTCCAGGGTTTTCAGAACAGATGGCTGCTCCTGTGATCACCCGAAGGCAATGATCTTAAAAAACAGAACATAATTAAATTGGACATCAAATATGTTTGGACATTAATGCATCCTATTCAGTTGTTGCCTGGAGGCCTTCCTACGTGACTTTCCTTCCATTTTAATGGGTGTATGTTTGATAGTTTTAGAAGTGCTTCTCAGTGAGTCTCCCACAGCCCAGACATAAGATATCTTTCACCATTGTAGGAAAATAGGTTATCAGCACACAGCAGAACACTTTTTTTTAATAATAAACATGTGGTTTTTTGAATCCAGTTTAATAATCTACTAGGTTTTGACTTGAATGAATGTGTTAACCTTCTCTGTGTATTTTGCTCTCTGCGCCTTGTCTCTCTGGCAGTGGGACATCAGGACCAATGAGGTGGTTCAGGAGTACGACCGTCACCTGGGAGCCGTCAACACCATCACCTTTGTGGATGAGAATCGTCGGTTTGTCAGCACGTCAGACGATAAGAGTCTTCGAGTTTGGGAGTGGTAAGTGCAGACTACAAGCTGTAAATCAGGGTTGACATATGGTGCGTGAAGTGGTTGAATTAATAGGGGGAAAATCCAATACAGGAACACCTTGACATTTTTTTTTTTTTTTAAATGTTAATGATCCTTAAAGCTCTAATGAAACGTATAATGCTGTCTTGTCTTTTTACCAAAGTTGTGTTCATTAAGTCTTAATAATTAAATGACTTGGAATCAGAAATTGCTCTGTTGTTAAACATTTCGTTTTTTAATTCTGACGCTTCACCGTCTCGCCCTCTCCTTTATTCCTCGCCTCGCTGAGTCAGATTCAAACTTAATATGCGATGGATGGATGTGATGATGATGGCCAGATGTGTGGCGTAGTGGGTTGTCCGTAGGTGTTGGAATCAGGGGGTCACAGGTTCAAACCCCACTGCAGTCAGCATGTCGTTGTGTCCCTGGGCACTTCACCCCAAATTGCTCCTGTGGGGATTGCCCACAGAATAGAGTATGTAAGTTGCTTTGGATCAAAGCGTCTAACAAGTAATGTAATGGATTTTTTAATCTGACGATGCGATTTGGGCTTTGAAAGTTATTAATAGAGCTGGCAAAGATAGGGAGGCAGATGCTTGCTAATGTAGATTCTTAAAAAAAAACGAGATCTCAGCGTTTTACAAGCACCTACTTGTAACTATTTTGTCCTAACAAAGTAAAGTGGTGTTGACAGAATGTATTATAATTCCCACTCTTCAGTGACTGTGGGGGAGAAAGCCCCGCTGCGTGTTTCACAACGACAGCTCGGGAAACGCTTGGTGTGGTGGTTTAGACCTTTTTTTAGCTTGGCCTGTCAGCTGATATTAACGATGAGTTAACCAGCTAACACTGCACACTAGGGGTGTAACGGTTCACAGAAGTCACGGTTCGGTTCGTACCTCGGTTTGGAGGTCACGGTTCGGTACAACAAGAAAAAGCAAAAAAAAGTCCCAAATGCATAATTCCAGGTTTGTTGTTATTTATGTTTGAACAGTAGTGCAAGTTTCAGTTTAAAAATAAAGAACTCTGACATTTTGAATAATTAACTGTATTAAACAGTTAAAAACAAACCATACACAGTACACTCAGATGGCCATATTATCTATAATGGCTGATGTCAAACAAAAAGGTTTCATCAAGCTGTAAAACTAAAAAGAATGTCTTGAAAATATGACATCATAAATAATAAGAAAGTGTTTCAAGAGCGCAAAGTCGTTGAAAAACATATGCCAAAGGCTTCCGTCTCTCGGCTCTCATGTTTATTGGCTTCTTAAAAACAGCGGGGATCAGCTGCTGAACTGCTGTTGTCTTTCGCCGGGCTCCGGTGATTGGCAAATCTGGGTGATTCCTTCTGATATGATTTAGCATGTTTGGCGTGTGTGCCATTAGCATACCGCACCGCTGTAGAACAACGGCGACACACCGTCCTCGTCCGATCCACCACTCGTCCGATCCACCACTCGTACACTTAATCGTTATTGTAGTCCACAGGGAACCCGAAATGTTCCCACACAGCTGATTTAAAAGAAGCAGGTGGGTTCTAGCTCCTGTGTGGTATCTGAAATCGCCATACTAACTTTTCTTCTTCTTGTATTTTGTTCGTTTTGTTGTTGTGTTTCTTCTGGGCGGCTGCCAACAGTTTTTAGGCGCAATACCGCCCCCTGGATTATATATAGTGTAGTGGATACTGCCCTGAATGAAAGACTTTTTTCCCACTCGTAAAAAAAAAGGCGTATTCGTCGTGTGACTGTGTGTGCCGAACCGTGACGTCCGAACCGTGACGGTACGGGACGAATACGGATACCGTTACACCCCTACTGCATACTACTGACAAATGAGCTTAATGGTGTTTGTGTACATTTCTGACTTATGGTTGCGTGATACACAATGTCTTTTACTACTCTGTTTTAATATCAGAGCCTCAAACAGTGCTTGAGTGCTTTTCATTTCATCGACTTTTTGAGTAAATGTTAGAATAAATATACCAAGAATGATCTAGAAGTGGACGTCACGTGTGCAAATGCAGTAGATATTGTAAAAGGAAAGTTTGTGTCGTGTTTTGTCTAACCTCTGCACCTAGAACATTTGAAATAACAAACTATACATCTTCAGTGTATCTTGCTGCCTCCTGAAGATGCACTCTTGCACCGCTCACTGTTCCTTTCATTGGTTGTTCATAAGAGGATTTGACATCGACAAAACTCTCAACAATAGTGTCTCGGACAAAGCTCCCCCAGCTGTGCTGTAATCTGCTCTGAGTCATCGGCTCTGCCTCCATGCTTTACATGCATCTGTTGCACAGGGAGCTAACGCTGCACTGTACCAATGTTCCAGCATAACCCCTGTGAGCCTGGCCTTTGCTGCCAATTGCATATTTTTATAAATAATTAAGTTATGTATATTACATTATTGGAAAGCAGATGTGCCTGGCAAATCAGATAACGTTTTAAAACTATTTTTAATCCCCTCCTGCCTTTCAAATATTTATTTTAAGATATGTTCATTACATGAGAGGGACTACTAAGAGTAACCGGGGGTCCTGTGTTGATAAACAAACTCTGGTACTTTTGCTCAAAGACGATAAATATTTAAAAACCAGCAGATAAAAGACACTTAGGTTCTTGAAAAGGAGGGGGGGGGGTTTCAAGGACAAACGTTTTTTTAACCTTTATTTGTTTTTTCGCTCTAGTCAGATCTTCCCAGTGTGAGAAATGGGGATTAACTAGTATAAAAAAAAAAGGGCTTTGTTTTTCACAAACTCTTTCAATGGAGGGCAGAATATCAAGAAGTAAAATACAACATCCCATGACTCTAATTTGTAAGCTTGTTAAGGAGGAGGGGGGGGTCTCCCATGAACTTTCTAAATGCAGCGTAGGAGCGAATGGGCGAGTGGTATGCTCGGCCAGAGGGTGGCTTTAGTGTCCCTCTGTCTCCCACGGTTACCACCTGGCTCTCAGCTAACCCCTCCCGTGAGAGCGGCTACACGGCAGATTTGACCAGAGAATTCTCATGTCTTCAGTAGAGGGGAGGGGCAGGGTGAGGATGTGCCGATGCTTAGACAAGCTTGTGAGGCAGCAAATCTAAAGTTATTCACAACACAGTCTAAGAGGCGTAATTCAAATGCCATGCTCATTTTAACTCAAGTTTATTTGGGAGAGAGTTTAACTGCAGCCGGGGTTTATCCTCGTTGGTGGTTTATCCTCGTTGGTGTTTTATCCTCGTTGGTGTTGGTGTATGAGTTGAGGGAGGATTACAATCAATATAAAATGTGCTGCTCTGTGCCAACAAGGGGAGTTAGCTCTTGTTCAAAAACACATCTCTCAGAGGGCGATGAAACGGTGGGCTAAGAAGGGATGTATGGCATGATGATGGATTGGGGGAAAAGGGGATCCAGAAAGCTGTAAAAATGTTGTTTGAATTTTGACTTGTGCCGTCCCTTATAGATACTGTCGTTTTAGTTAGTGAGCCGGATCATTTGGCTCGGCTCTCTTAAAGCGCCGGCTGTTTCGGCTCCCAAACGGCTCTTCATGTCACCACAGTTTACCAGGGAGCCTCAGTTTCGCCGCTGCGAGGCTCTGGTGCTCGCAGCTCACGCGCGTGCTCCACTAGCACCGCTCATCCCGTCCAAATCGCGCACGTTCCGTGTTGTCCTGTAGCAGGCACCGCCGATGTCGGGGAAACGACCTTCAATACTCCGAAAAGAATCCCACCAGACTCCTTCGCCCCTCCAACAGAAGGATGTCCTTTTCGTTATTTCAAGCGATAAAAACTCTCGATCTTCTCTCGAATTATTAATATTTTTGGACGCCCTCGGCTCGAGTTCAGGGCGTCCCGAGCTGAATAAAGGCGTCAAATGACGGCAAGACGCCCCCCCTGGTGGAAACGCTGCTTACTGCAGATATTATGCCTGACAAACAAAAGTTCACACATACGAAATTATAAAAATAATCCTCTTTCAGTGTCGTCACTGTAACCTGTCTTGATTGACACCGTGAAACAATCATCTGTTATTCATGATTATCCCCAGTGTATAGAATGTTTGTCGTGTGTTTTCCTTTCTTCCTCTCCCACCTCTGCAGACTACACAACATTCACACGGTTATTTCTGGAGCTCTGATGAAGAGATCTGTTGTCTTTCCTGAGTTTATCTTTGCATGTCTGCTGACATTGAACCTGACAAACCCTGCCGCCTCTTTTTTTTTTTTAAATGTCTGCCCGTGTGTGCGCATGAGTTGTGTGTTTAATGTGAACACGGGTTTGCATTTCTCGGCAAACTCTTGTCTTAAGTTCTTCAAAGCCCATCTTTGGTCTTGTGCGCTCGTGTGAATGCGGTGCGACCCCCTTGCTGAAGCTGTTACTCATCTCAGGCATGGCTTTAGTTAAAGCAGATGGCAGGAGGAGAGCAGGGCACTTACTCGAGTGACACCAAAGTTACACAGTATAGAAAAAGAGGAAGCTGTCATCCTGGCAGACACACGCAGCCCTGTAGACTCGAATGATCTTCTGCAGTCCACTTAAGTTTAACTAGCCAAGTTTCCTATCTCTCCCAAAGCAGAGACTGTAATGGTGTCCCTCCCTTGTTTTTCACCGTAGCTGTTCCTCCTCCGCCTGTGAGCATTTTTGAGACTGCATAATTAGTTGCAATAAACAAACTACAGTACAGCTCATTAAAAGTTTTTCTTTTCAGTGTTTTTCTCTTCGGTTGTTGTCTCATCCTGTGTTTAACCCACCTTCAAGTTTGCTCACAGTGCTTTGTTTCTTTTTTCAGGGACATCCCAGTGGACTTCAAGTACATCGCCGAGCCCAGCATGCACTCCATGCCAGCGGTGACACTTTCTCCCAACGGTGAGTACTCAAATCATCCCACAGATGCTGTCAGGCAAAGTACAGAAGACTCTGGGGTAGGGCTGCGCGATTTGGGGAAATAATCTAATTGCGATTTTTCTGACAGATATTGCGATTCGATTTGCGATATTTGTTTTGAAGCGACCCAACGGAAGTTTATTGTAAAATGCGGCCATATCTCCGGCTAGGAAGGTCGTATCAACGTGCTCCCGCCCCCCCCCCCAGCCAGAGCTACGAGTGAAAGAACTAAACTTACATGAAACTTCTGTTGGGTTGCTTTAAAGTCAAGCTTCAGTTTAAGATTCACCCTGTAATAGAAACATGTGATGGAGCATTACTAACCTGACTCAGATGGTTTGTTTCACCAAACCATCTAGGAGAGCTCCATTGGAAGCCATTTGGAAAAGTATTTCAAAAATACTTGGCAGGTGATTGGATCAATCTGTCTATCACCTTCTATCATGGGCCACTTCTGATTGGTTAACAATGACTGGTATGTGGAGCACAGCACTTCTGATTGGTGTCTGACACACAAGAAGAACAAACAAAAAAAAACTAAAAGAAATCGCAGGCTTTGCGATTTGATAATTGCATCATTTAAAATCGCGATTTCATTTTAAAATCGATTAATCGTTCAGCCCTACTCTGGGGAACTTAAACTTATTTGGCCAGATTGGAGTTGATTCATACCTGTAAGAGTTGGTCATTGCTTAAAGGAATTTAGAAAATAAAGTGAATATGGGGGTTGAAAGTTCAGAACCAGTCATCAGGGTTGAGCGTTTCTGATGGGTATATATCGACTGTATAGTCCTAATTCATCTCCAATCCTGTGTGTGTTTGCTCCCAGTACGCCAGCTGTCACAAACAGCCCCATTGAGCTCTATTAAAACACTATGAAGTCTCCTAAATGCACAGTATTGTGAGGGAGTGAACTGTAGAGCGCACAGCAGCCAGCAGTTTCAATTAATGACATGTAACCACGTCGGGAAAGAGAGGCTGCGCTGGGTAAAAGGAAGCTCAGTTGTTAAGCCTTTATTTTAGTGTTTGAACTTTAGATGGAGAGATACTCTCCTCCATTCAAAGATAATAATTAGGGATGCACGATAATTATCGGCCCGATAATTATCGGTCCGATATTAGGAATTATGACGTCATCCCGATAAACCCGATACCAGTATTAATAGCCCTGATAATATACAATATATTTTTTGGGTAAAAAAAAGAAAAAAAATACTGCGGTGTGGGTGGATTGGGATGAGGGGCGCTTGTTTTTCACTCGGCTTCTCCCGTTTTGCCAGTACTGTGGTATTAGTGGTTTAGGAAGAGGGGAGTTCTTCACAAATCCAGCGCTCCCTAACTCATGCCTGGCTGTGACGTAAATGGTGTGCGGCCGTGAAGCCAGGACAGTAAACAAACATGTCGTCTGTGGTATGGGCGTTGGAGCTATGTGCAACTCAAGGCATATGCTCGAACCGGAGCTGCCTGGACGCTGCAATCATGTTGCGCACTATCCGTGCTGAGTGTGCTGACTTTTCGTACAATGTCCCACTAAAGTCAAGTGCTCGGCGCAGTTGTGGCGAAATGTCGCTCCTCTGTTTTCATTTAAACAGCTCCGTATATCCGTTAGCGCAGCTAGCTAGCACCAGATGCTAACAACAACAATGCACGTAAGGTCTCTCTCGCTCGCTCGGGCCTCACATACACACACCCTCCCGGTCCTCCAGATGGCCAGTCGGTGCCTGCCGGTGAGCGTGGAAGTGTGGTCTGCAGCAAGCGGGCGGCAGGAGCGGGGCTGTCAGCATCAGCTTGTAGATGGTATTTTAAACTCGATGCGCTCTGAAACTACGGGGCGGCCGAGGAAAAAAAATACACATGCGTTAAAATAATTAGTGGCGTAAACATTTTTTTATTATCGGTCTTGAGAAGCAGGAAGTTATCGGTATCGGTTTCAAAAAACCAATATCGTGCATCCCTAATAATAATGAAATGGCTTCGGGACCTTTTATAAAATATTAGAGGATGGCATCAAAAGGAAAACTATATTTGGTTAAAAGGCCAATTCTTCTCTTGTGATATGAGTTGATTGCCAAGAAGTCTTTGCTCCTGGCCAAACCGTCAGAAACGTAGTGACCTTAAGATGCCTTTTTGTATTTAACATGTGAGCTTTAGAGGTGCTGGTAACTGTTGGACAGAGCGAGGCTATCTACTCCCTATATGGGGAGAGTTTTTTTGACCCTATCGAACTTACTCAATAAAGCAAATACGCGTATTTTCCAAAATGCAACCATTCCTTTACAGGATTTGTATGTTATGTTCCTTCCCGTAGGCACCGTGCAATTTACCATGTAAGAACAAATGAAATGAAAGTTGTCGGCCCAGGAATGGGACACGGTTGTGATCAGGACATCATTATTTTATGCATTGTGCGACACAGTGGGAGAATGGAATGAACTTGCTGATGAACTAATGAGTTTCCATAGATGTGAGTGGAGGATGTAAGAAGCCTCGGTCTGACACAGAGACTTTTCATAGAAGCTCACACCTCAAAATTCCCTCTTCGAATGTAAGGCTTCCCTTTGAATCAGGAAGTCCCTCTTGTACTCCATCAGCTACCATCAAACTCGGCTCTTCTCTACCTTCTTTGATTCCTCCCTTTCATCCTCTCCCTTACACGTTCCCTTGCCTCCTCCCTTTGCTTTGGGCCTCAGCGTTCTTATTTGTGCCAACATGGTTAGTTTCTTTGGAGCGAGTGAATAATGAATGTGTTCTCAGTGGGGGACCATTCAGTTTTCTCTCATGCTAAATGGCACCAAGCCCCACCTCTCCTGTTTTGTGTACAGAGCGTTGGAGTGCGCTGCTGAAATTGGCCAAGTTGTTGTCATTCTTCTGCATGTATTGCATTTGACATTTAGAGTCTTTTTTATTTATGTTTTGAGAGGGATGATGTAAGACAAGGAAACACAACAACACTAGATCTCTGTCTCATACCACATTAATAATTTCCATCATGTTTCCTTTCAAGAAGTGCAGTGAGTGGTGTAATGCTTTAACACTGAAGCGCTGCCTCTAATCACTTAGAGGCTGTAAAACCGTTAGAGTAGATCTGAACGAGGCAGTCACTGATTATTATCCTTGAATGTCTCAACCTTTTAATTTGAATGATGGCAAACTGTTGAGTTCATGAGTGTCATCTACCAAATGTTTGTGCCTTTGTTGTGTGGAATTCTGTTTTGGAAGTATTTTGACCCCAAGGTTAAAAGCTCTACTTAATGCCGCACTAGATCTGCGTAGTTAGACTGCCAGGTTTAGTGCATATTAAAATCAGTGGCACGCAGCGTCATGATTCTACAGTGGCTGCTTGTTAAACATATGCCTGTGCAGAGTCATGCTAATGAGACAAAATAGCGAGCAAATGGGCACTTTGAAACTTGCTATGACAGCTTTTAGAGCTTCCATATGTCTGCATATTGAAATGATTACTACCAACACAAATTGCTGTCCTACTTAATATAGGCCATGAATTTCTTATACAATACATCTAATACTTGAATATAATGTTTTCTCAGTGATTTTCTGAGCTTGTGGAACAGTATTGTACTGTGTGCAGCACCGTTTGAGATGAGCTGGTTGCGTCATTGTCTTTGCTTGTTTCCGACCCCAGGTAAATGGCTGGCTTGTCAGTCCATGGACAACCAGATTCTGATCTTTGGGGCCCAAAACCGCTTCCGACTGAACAAGAAGAAGGTCTTCAAAGGTCACATGGTGGCTGGCTATGCCTGCCAAGTGGACTTCTCCCCAGACATGAGGTACGCCTTTTTAATTTTCTGATATAGCAGAGTATAACGCTTTCATAAGAGATATGAAGGAGATAAGGGTTGAATGTTTAAAACTAAAATCACTTGTTTCAGTAAATGAAAAACAGACTCCCACTTTTTGGCAGGTAACGTTTTTTAGCAAAGTGCTAATCTTTCCATCCTCTCTCTCTCTTCTCTATCCGTCTATTTCTCTGGACCTTTTCCCCCAGCTATGTGGTTTCAGGAGATGCGGATGGAAAGCTGAACATTTGGGATTGGAAGACCACCAAGCTCTACCACAGGATCAAGGCTCATGACAAAGTGTGCATCAGCGCACTGTGGCACCCGCACGAAACCTCCAAGGTCATCACCTGCGGATGGGATGGACTAATCAAACTCTGGGATTAAATATGTCATGGAGCGTGTTTCTGTTTGGGCAAGGGGTTCTGGGAAATGGAACAGAACTGGTTCACCGTAGAGAGACGGAAAGGGACATTTTTTGAAAGCCCTAAAGTGAGAGCCACAGGACTGGTATCCAGTCTCATTGTAGCAGCATATTTTTGTATCTCGTCGTGAGAGTTCAAATTATGTATTATCTGTACAAAGATGACCACAAGCATACTTTTTAAATAGTTTCTACTGCATTCGGAATATTAGAGGGGAACCATGACATTATTTCAGATTGTTGTTGTTGTTGCAATGTTCTTTGTAGCTTTTCTTTTGTAATATGTAGTAACCATTATTAATTTTCAATTGTAAGACCATCGCTGTGTGGAAATAAACATGTACATTTGACTTCTTAAGAAAATGAAGAATTGGTTCCTTGGACAAAATGTTTATTCAGCCATAAAACACAACACCTGAGGAGAAACCTTTTGTTAACTTTCTTTATTACATTTCATTTAAATATTTGGCAAATCAGATTTATTGAATATTTTTTGAGGTTGGCAATCCCAGTAATTTGTTTTCAGAGAAAGTTTGTTGGTTATCTTGTGGTGCAGCAGAGATAGTGAGTGAGGCTTATTGTACACCACACACAAACTGAAAGGAGGAAAATAAATGACAGCCACACAATGCTGCTTTGTGTGGACCTCAATTGTTGGTTTTGTTTCATTACAACCCAGCACACTGCAATATGGGAAGGAAATAATAGAAGTTCATGTATTCTTTTTGTCTTTTTCCCACGCACTCCCACACATATTCATTCAAATATCCAACAATCAAAATGAGCAAATCTAGATGCATCACTGACGTCCTTCACATTGCTGTTGTGTTTTCGGTTCGAGATAAAAATCATATCAGGGTTCAAGTAAAGGGAAGCATCTGTTTGTCCAGAAATCATCCGCGTCAGACATCTCTCTACCTTTGCACACATTACTACCACAGCTCATTCTCTTTTTTTAAAGCTCACCCTATTGCCATCTCAAAATATTCAAATTCAATACATTTCCTTTAACAAAATGTATCTATTTCTTTTAATTCATGTTCTAATGAGTGGGCTGTAGGCCTGTGCAGACTGTTATAATCTGGAAAGGTTGTATAACAACAAGCTCTGATAGGATCAGGATGACGGAGCTGACTGTGAATCGAAGGCTGACCTGCAGCCAAAACACCACCACTATAAGGTAGACCACAGAGAGCGTCTGAAAGCAATTATTCTGCCCCTTTACACGTCCAAGGTCTTTACAGGCCAGGAGAGGAAGAGCAGGATAAATAGGAGCAGGGTTTTCAGCTTTGCAGAAAGGTCAGGCCATAAGAGCATTCTGTTAAGGAACAGCTGTGGCCTGGCAGAATGTGTACTCCGACTTAAAACTCCATGTGACACAACTTCCATTCAGAAGCTGTTCCAACCAAGATATGTTTTTGGGTTTATCGCTCCGTCTCTCTTCCCTCAAGGCTTCCACTCTGTGTTTACCCAGCTCAGGGTGTAAACACTGCTGGCATTCAGGACATTCTTATGCAGGAAGAGGTGAGGTTTGGCTGGGTCACTGTGGACGTGGAAGAGGCGGAAGTTGGCGCGCTCCAGCTCCTTCAGCAGGCTGAACCAGTACCGCACCACGGAGGGGTCGTCCCCCCCCACCTCAAAGCCCGCCCAGTGCAGGTGGAGCTCCAACAACAGCTGCCCCACTGAGTCCAGAACCCCTTCCAGGACCAAGTTCTCCAAAATCTTCCACTCTGCGCTCTCCATATCTGCCTTCAGTACATCCACCTAGAATGAGGGAAAAACACATCAGATGTTTTTCTTCAGGTAATAAATGAGTTCTATTAAATTACACAAAACGGTGGAATTATTGAAGGTAAAAGCTATTAAAAGATGAAAAGGGAGTAAGTGAAGCTTGGCCTTTGTACTTGCTTTAGCAATCCTGATGATGGATTGAGAGAGAGCAGCCTTGCTGTGTCGGAGCAGATAGGAAATGTTTCATAGGATGAATGTTAATAGCACCCTAAGGTTAAACACATAACCTCAAGATCTCAGGATTTCTTTTAACTCTGCTGGATTGCTGAAGATGACCATTGCGTGACCTTTACGTATTTGAACGCCGACAGTCATTTTCTTCCTCCTAAGCTCAGCAGTCCTCATTTAACATTTTCTCAGCTAGTACCTCATGGAGCCACTGAATTAGCAGTGATAAGACCAGATAAGAGATTTAGTTGACTAGATTGATCCAAAAGAAGCCCAGAGTATTGTAGTGTCAAGGATTATTATACATTATTAAAGATAACATGAGGTGATAGCTAAAGGAAAATCGTAGTGCTTTTCCTTTTTTTAAATGTGGGAAATGTTCACATATCTACAACCAAACTGAGAACAAAATGTAACCGATATTAAAGTGGCCATGACATTTCTGATGCCTTTGGTGACGATACAGAACTCCCAGCCCTCATTAGTAGAACTGAACAAGTCCTCGAAACTCTAATACGATACTGTTGTAGTGTCCAATGACCAACATGATCAACGGTCCAATGTACATTTTATTTTTACATAAATGAGATGCGACTACCTGCCACTGACTTTGCCACTGCTGTGACAGTGTCTGCTACCTCAGCTGATCCCCAGAGCTCAGTGGATGAGTCATCTGTGTAGTTTTTAAGAAACGGAGAAGAAATGCGGCACAAATGCATATTTCGACCTTTACCGAGGCACTCTGTTTCTTCACTGCTGCTTTTTCTGTCACAAAAGCTTGGCAAAAGCTTTTGAATAGAAACTGTTCTGCTGCGACTTGCTTCTCCGGCAAACTGTTTTCTAGCATTAAAACCTCATTACAAGGAGGTGTGCGTGGCTTTGCATTTTAAACAGGTGTGCACTATCTCCTATGAAACAGTATTGTGTACAAAACACTGTGTTCTTTCAAAAGACTGAACATTTTATAAGGAGTCATAGTGTATTATAAGCAGGCATTTTGGCCTGTGGTCACAACATTATCTGGGGAGCAAGAATGTGTTAAATTGTATTAGTCTGCCCATTAGATAGATAGATAGATAGATGTATACTTTATTAATCCCAATTTTTGTATTAGATTTTGAGTAGAGTTTATTTTTGTTTTATTAAAAGTGTTGTTGTAATTGTAGTGCTATAGGATCCAACCTCTGAGGACTCCACCTGTGTACTCTCTTGAAAAATAGATTTTGAATCTTAATAATACCTCTCCTAGTCAAATATTGTCTTGGGGTAAGTTTCCTTATTGCTAAGGGAAGAGACAAAAATCTGTCTGCTATCCAGCTGTGTCTTCATTACATATGTAAGAAAAGCTTGGCTTCTCTAACCCTGAATTATCCTTCAGCCTGTTCCTAATCAGGTATGTTCGCTGGAAATATATCTGTGTTTATTAGTATGCATACTCTCAGTGGGCTATATGATTGATCTTGTATGCAGATCCCCTATCTGATGCGGTTGAACACAATCCCTGGGGGGCTTTGGAGAGGTAACATTCAGCATGATAATATTTAGAGGAGGAAAACCAAATTATATACGGGGGTTTATCATCCTGGAGCCTGACACAGATAACAGAGGGATGATTCATAATAAACTGGATTACGTTGGATTGCAAAGGGCTTGTGTTTGCATGCTAGCGGCATTTAAGTGAATTCCCTAGCTGACACTGGAAGAAAAATCAATTATATTTAGATCCAGGTGGTGTCAAACCCTTCACTCAAGTATATATATATATATACAATCCCACTTATGCTTTCACTCTTACCTGTCTGTGTCCAAAGTCATTTAGGATGGTGGCCAGTTTCTTGGTGATGGCGTACTGACGCTGGGCGACGAAGGCTGGGTTGGGGTCCCTCCAGTCTATGGAGAGCCGATGAAGCCACATGTCTGCCTGCTGCAGGTGAGGCTGCTTCAGACTGGGATCGAAGCAGTGGACCTCACATCCCGCCCTGGAGAGAGAACGCTCCAAGGTCCGGTCATCCACACCAAGCCTGCAGCACCACGGCACAGGACAATCAGGTTAAACATATATATATTATATTTAAACTTTCTTGGTATAAGCGAAAAATATGTACATAGCCCAGAGGGGTCATGAGATTTAAATCAAAGTTAGCTTATTTTTTACTATAGTTCATTAAGAAAAACATTTCACATTTTACAACTTTGGCTTTGTTTGTTTAATAAACAAAACTAAAATGCGTACAGCTATAGTGGAACAGCAGTGCTTTGATCTTAATGCTAACTCTATTATAGTAACATGCTGACAAGTTTAATGTTGTCTAAGCTCATCATCATTTTTAATTATCTTGCTATTCGACAATATACACAAATTAAAGCTGAGGCTGATGGGAATTTAATGAATTTGACAGGTTTCACTCCAATGTAAATTGAGCTGAAACTACAAAACTGACATGTATTGCAATACGGTTTGTTAAGAACTCATTTTAATCAAAGACCCAGACATTTATTTTATGAAACGAAGAAACATGGTTAATGACACAAATGGTACGGGCAATCTGCAACACACTTCACTGCGATACTGAATTCACCTGCCACCCTAAAAGCAATAAATAAATAATCAATGGGAAACTTCCTATCGAGATAGAAATAAATCAAAGACTTGTAAAAAATGCCCTTTATTTCTCTCTCCTCTATGCCTCTCCCTAACCTTTATATTCTTTCCGTTGCTGCTATTATCTTTTTCCCACCCCTCTCCTCTCTAAGTCTGCAATTGTCTCCCTTTTTTATTCCGTTCTCAGTCTGTCTCCACATTCCCTTTAGTCTAGTTTGTGCTGCGGCTGTATTCTGTAATTGCAGCAGGGAGTACATTTCGCAGTACACGCACACAAGCAGTACATGCTTTTAAAGATGAGGCACTTGGTCTCTGAATGCATCCCACTAGCAGGCGGATGAGGGATGAGAGATTGAGATGCAACTAGACGTTTATTTCACCAAATCAATATTTAAATGATTCTCTGAGGGGGTGTTTTGACCAGGAATCGCTGCAGTGACACTTCAGAAGACAGGGATCAGGGATTACTCATGAGTGTGGGAATCACAGCGCATCAGGAGCACTTCTGTATGACAGGGCCGGTCTCTACTAGCTGTAATATCCTCTCTCCTGAGACTGTGCCACAGCAGTGACACTCTGTTGACTAGAATGTCATGGCAACCAGATATGAAGATGTGTGTGCGTGTGAGGAGTCACAATCACACGATGGATTTGTTAATCTGATAAACAGAGCCTTAATTATGTCTGTCCTCGCTCTGAACTATAATGTCAACAGCCTCTGGAGGTTGTGGACCTCAGAGGTGGCTGAGGATGTTTACCAAAGGTTGAGTGGGCTTCCTACCCCCATGCCTTTTTATCAATCTCCCCTTACATTGTTCCCTTGGTTTCAAATAGCATCGTGTTCTAACATATTGCTGTCTCCATGACTGTCTGTCTCTTCACCTCCTCCTTTCTCTCTCTTTCTCTCACTGCCTCATATTACACATTACAGCTCATTTACATGTGCATGTTTAATGAGCTATGCCCTCGGCTTTATAAATACATGGACTACAGTCTGCAGGCAAAGTTGTAGTTAGAGGAACTTTTTGAAGTAAAAGAAACCCTTTCAGTGCCGTGAAACAGTTTCATCACCTACCTGGAAATGCAGTTATTATGAATTGGGCCCTTAACAACAAGTGTTATTAGGGTGTAGCACTTTCTCCAAATTTAAAATAAACTTCAATATTTCTGAAGTGGAGGTACTCCTGCATGAAGTGAAGGCCAAACCAACTTCATATTCAGTAGCATCAGTAGTGGTTTTAAAATATCACAACAAAAGTAGCATGGGATGCTATTACTTAAAAACGATATAGAGCAGACATACATACATACAAAATAGAACACATAACAAATCTGATTTATTATATAAGGCTCTTCTTTTCACAGTTGTATAGAACCTGCAGTATTTAATGCTTCATGGTAGGATTTTATGTATACATGAAGACGTAAGGTTGTACATTTTATGGCATAAATATGATATTTTGCTACTAATTTCTAATTCTATATTCTAATTCATAATTTCTTCTTTCTAATGTTGCTAGGAAGACACTTTTAAAAAGGAACAAAGAAATCTAATGGAGCCACTAGTAGCTTTATTAGGATGTTTAAACGGCTGCTGACAAGTTCAGAGGCTTACTTTGTCTGTCAAGAATGTGTTTTTTATATAACAGTGGATGATTCATCCTCTTAAAAAACCTTTGATTACAGTAAGCATCTAATAATGTATGATATTATCATTGACACTAGCATAAGAGGATGATGGAGGATGAGAGAGGTAAGATGGAGTATCAGAGGTCAAAGGTGGATAACTGCTCTTTCATGTGGAAAAACTTCCTGTGACCCCCCCACTCCGCACCCGCATCCCCCGCCATGTGACCAATCACAGAGCAGCAGCTCATCCTGCCCAGACACAGCCGTCCACGCCTCGTTAAAGTGTATGCAAATTAGACGTATCACTCGTAAACACACACACACACACACACACACACAAATGCACGCAGTAGTACACACACAATTGTACATACTCGGTAATGCACTGTGTACACAGACTTAAAGTTCTAATAGTACTTGACATTTTCATTGAAGTCAGTGTTATGAACTTATGAGCATCAGTGGACTGTGGAGGGTTATGCAAGTCTGCTGTACAGTAGGATAATCAGCATACCTGGCATAGATTCAAGAGTATGACCATGAAGTCTCTTTGTGTGTGTGTGTGTGTGTGTGTGTGTGTGTGTGTGTGTGTGTGTGTGTGTGTGTGTGGTGTGTGTGTGTGTGTGTGTGTGTGTGTGTGTGTGTGTGTGTGTTGTGTGTGTGTGTGTGTGTGTGTGTGTGTGTGTGTGTGTGTGTGTGTACTATGAATCTAGGTCAGATAGGGGACACAGAGAGGAGAACATCCCTTGGCAAATTCTGGAAAGGTAGAACTTTAGAGAGCAGTTTGCCGTGTTGAACTATTATTCTGGGCTCTTAGGACTTTTCTTTTGTTAGCATAAACTTCATCTCGCTGTTATTGCAAAGCCAGAGTTGAGGGGCGACTAAGAGTAATTTGAATTCCTTCCAGAGTCTTTAAGGGATCAGATAGATAGAAGGACAAATGGTAATGTGTCTTTCATTGACATGAGAAATCAGAGCTGTGAGTCACATTTTCCCAAGCTGATATTCAGGTCAAATGTTACATTTTTGCATAAATCACTGAGAGGACACGTAGTATTCCCTTTACTTTTGGTGCATTGCCATGTAGCTGGCCTGCATGAGTGACTCCCCATCAATCAGCCAGAGGATATCAGATGTGTTTGTGTGTCTCTCCACTTGACCCCTGAGCTCTTCTCCAAAGAAAGGCAGGAAGCCAAAAGCAGCCACCCCCCCCCCCCCCCCCCCCCCCCCCCCCGCCCCCCTTTCTCTCCTGCATCAGTATCTGTCTCCTGCCTGCCTTGATAACAGCACACCTGCTCTGTCTCTCAACAGTCAAATTAATAAGCTCCCTCTCTCCTGCAGGAAAATCCCTCGAGACCTTCGCAGCACCTCAGCCCAGAAGAGGCCCAGCCGGGAATAAGCCGAGCCGAACTGATCCTCGACACAAAGCCAAATGGGAGTGATTGACTCTCCGATCTTAAGAAGGTCAAATACCTCGGTGGCCTGTCTGACTCCATTCCAGATGACTTGCCACTCAAGCAGAGGAAGCAGAGGTGGAGTGGATGTGACGTTCCACGCTGATGTTGGAGGTATAGTGTTCAGGTCGATAGAGGCTTATCTATACTCTTATTAACCGTGTTACTAATCAAATTAAATTGCCCAGAAAACTGAGATAACCACACAAAAGAGAAGAATATAACTGCTACCCGGCACAAAAAAGTGAGCTGAACATTTCAAAGTTGTCAGAGAAAGACAGATTCTGATAAAAAATATGCTCCGTTGGCAATTAGTCTTTAAAATGAAGACGTAAAAAGACAAGGCGAACAGAACAGGGAACGTAGAGACAGAGATCCTGTATTATGTGGAAAATAGCCGTTATTCTTTGATGAAGTAGTTAGAGAAAACCCTAGAAAAGAAGTGAATAGTTACGGGTAAAGCAACAGTGGCAATTGTGAGTGGAGATATCACAGCCTGCCACAGAACCAGATGCTCTGAATATCTGTCGCAGCTACAGATAACCCACTGTCAGAAAACTAATGTTGTGAACACATCCGTTGCTCTACAGATGCAGTACATGACAGCTTGTCTAAAATCTGGTGTAATCATTGTTGTGGTCATCATTATGATTTAGATGAGATGGTGAAGGTAAAGATTTGCGTTTGGGAATGAATGTTTTCATTGGAAGGCCAAGGGAGTGTTTGTTTGTACGCACCCAAAAGAGTAAACCCGGCAGTGTTTGCTCTGTATTCTGTGGCTCAGGCTGTATTTGGGGTCCAGACATGCAACCCAGGCCCCTTTGGTCCCCTCCTGAGCAGCTTCATCACCGGTCAAAGATGCACACGACACCTGGACACATAAAAAACACACATCTTATAACAGCCATATCTGATATTAAGAAGCAGAGCATCTTATATCTTTACAAATATAATGTTACATCAGAAAGAACTACAATGGGAAATCATTGGTATTTCTATTATAGGAATGTGTTTTATTGACTTACTTTCTACACAGCGTTAACACAATATTCCTGTACTTAAGGAGCTGCAAAGTATGTTACATCATGCAATAACCTCAACAACCATAACCTTATGTATACAGCGAGCATTTAAGCACTTATGTGTGGCAAGCATCATTTACTGGATGAATGTATGATTTGTAACATTTCGGAGTGTAAATGAAGTTGAACCAGGCATTAAAAGGACCGTTTGTGGTCGGTCTAAAGCTTATGACACATTTTGTTCTGAGTGCATTTGTCTTAAACAGCATTAGTCCAAAGTAGCATATAGTCGCAATAGATTAGGAGCCAGCATTTAAAAGTTAAGAGTGGCAGCTAGGTTGACACTTCCTGACCTCTCCTGATTTGATGAACATATTTTCTTAAAATAACATTAACATAAATGTTATAAATCAGTGGAAGCTGCTGCTGAATTTAACCCTGGGCTAGTGTGTGTTTGGGCCTCAGTGTCAAACTACAATATGCATACTATTCATCATGATATACAGCTGGGGCAGATACTTCTGCCAAGTCTCAGCAGTACGATGAAAAAATATGATAACAAGAGCAGTTTGAAGTAATCCTTCTTGATGTGCTTTTTATGTACAGATTGTTAGGAGTTTTCAGTGTGTTTATGGGAGAGCCGTTGTTTATATAAATCATGCACCTGCATAAACTGTGCACATATACCCTGTAAACATGTGCATACATGTCAGCGTGTTGGTTGTGTACACATCTGGTTTCACAAAAAGAGACCAAGCTCTGGCTCAGGAGCTGCTGCTCAAATGTTTGCGGTCTGGTTTCTTTAAGCTCCTTCTGCTGCAGAGGTTCAGTTTGCAGAGAAGGAACAATATTAGCTCAGACATGATGAATTGAAACATAAATCTATGGTTCTACTGTACATCGTGTAAACAAGATGGGATCAGTGAATTTTGTACTGCCCACTGTGTATTATATATTGTTCAAGCTGACATAGTTTGACAGGTTACATGAAATGAAGCCTGAGCTAAATGTTCTACACAGCAAGAAAGAATGAAGAAAGGATGAGTGCTTTCTAAATTAATTATGTTGCCAAGGAACAATGGGAACTGTGTGCCAGCCTTATGAAATCATGTCTATTGTTAACTTATAATTGACTTTTGAAACTGTTACGTGTGCTTGGTGCGGGAAGCATCCTGATCAAATGTCCTTACCAAATCAAAGGGCTCCTTTTGATTTAAAGAAGCAGCAACTCTTTCTCTAAGGCTGAGTCCGGTCACCATAAACAGGAAGCTCATATGGGCTTCTTGTATCCGCAATCTCATCCTTTCTCCCACTACAAAAGCTTTGCCTTCATTGCTTAGCTCCATCTTCCCAACAATTGTAGATGGCCTTCGGCTCTTGTTGCACCTATCTGCCTGTCGATTTCACATATATTTTCTTCCTGACTCATGAATAAGACTTCAAGATACTTGAACTCCTTTCTTGGGGCAGCAAATCACTCCAAACCCAGATGGGGAAAACACCGTCAGATGAAGCCAAGGCCCAGAAAGCAATTCTGATGTTTCCAAACAGGGAGCCCTCCTGTGGCTGTATCTTGATGTCCTCTCCATTCAAATGAGAGGAATCAGTGACATGGTACATCATTCCTGGCAGAGTCCTGATCCAACTCATCACTAGGTAGTGTACTCCAACACCTATCCTAGCGGGTGGTGTGGCCCTTTCACAGTTCAGTGACAGGTCAGGCAGGGACCAGCTGAGTCAAGTGCAGTGTTGTTGCAAAAGGCACCAGATTTGTACTGTACATGTGGGCGGCTCACAATAATGTTTTTCCATTAGTTTCGAACATGCTTCATTATGCCGGTCTCTCTTAATGTGTTCCAGCTGAAAGCATTCATCAGCACACAAAGCACGGTGGGCAATGAAATGCAAAATCACTCTTGATTATTTTCCTACGTGTGCAGACCTGGCATTGAAATGCTGAACACTTTGAACTGAATACAGGGCTGTTAAGCCCCAAGGACCCCGCCGGCGGGTACCCTTGTTTTTTTTTTTCACGATACTGTGTCTCAGGGGATCTTAATATTTAAGAACCTATTAATGTGTTATACCAGATTAACGGGAATAATCTCAGCTAACTGACGATACAAACCATTTTTACCAAAACAAAACACAAGTCTCATAAGAAGCATCTAAATGACCCCTGAGCGAAAAATGCTAACCTATTAGCAAGGAGACACAGAATCTAACGGTGCCCACCTCAACACTGAAAGATACTCGCGACGTTATCAACAAAAACGTAGGCCTACATCAAAACATGTGGCGCTAGGTAGCCCACAATGCTAACATGGTTTACCTTCGTCTTGGACTGGTCTAAACTGGTCTTCAATGGCATTAAAACGATAAAAAAAAACGATGGTGTAGTTAATCCATAGATTAATCCAATATGTCTGTGTCACTTTGAATAATTTCTGATAATCCATGAGCAATACATCTGCTTTTCGGTTTTGAGAGGTCAGACCTAGAGACAGCTTCACTCTGGAGCAAAACTGTGATGTGTCGGTCGCAACACATGAACGACGGGAGCCGGCTCGCGCCCGCGAACGAGCCGGTTTTTTTTGTTGCGGAGGGATCTAGATCGGCATGAAGGCACATTATGCAATGTGCAATGTGTACATTATTCCGCTTATTACACGGCCACATTCTCAACAAAGTAACGACATGACTCCCAATATTAATTGAAATGCTTTTATGGATTTAGAAAATGATTTTATTGATTTAAAAAATAGTATGTATTGATTTAAATTGACATGCATCCGCTAAGAAAAATAGTCCGTTGTTACTGTTTGAACTAACGTAGC